>NC_135176.1:33519785-33562285 GCF_041146795.1 Maylandia zebra | reverse complement strand
ATTTTGAAGGTGCTCTCTAAAATCATGTTCCTGTTGGGTACTTTGAGTTAAAAGGATCTGACCAATAACGTGGCCACTGTGCGGTTAAGCCGCACGAGAGGGCTGAGCTCCAGTTCTGATGAAATTCTAGGATTTTGATTGGATGTTACTGATAAGCAGGCGTTTGTGTGATGCAACCAAGCTAGCTAGCATTAGCAGATAAATTAGCACTCGACCCTCTCGAACAACATGGCGGCGGAGAAATGCTAAAATTGAGGCTTCGATGTGCATGAATGACAAATATCAGTCCGTCCCTGTCTACCAACAGAAGTCTGTAAAGATGCTGACGAGTTGACCCCTGACCTCTGGGTGCCACTTGTGTTTGACATTCTCGTAGGAGGCGGGGCTTGAGATGGAGAAGCAGATGACGAAGACGTTGGTCTGGGGGTAGGAGAGCGTCCTGAGCCGGTCGTACTCCTCCTGCCCTGCCGTGTCCCACAGGTTCAAGCTGATGATCCTGCCGTCCACCGTCACCTGAGCAGACACACACATGCACGCACACACACACACACACACGCACACACACACATGAAACCAAAGTTATGTTTGGTTTCATGACAGAAAGTTTCACAGTCGTGTTGTTTGTAACTTTGTCTCTCAGATCTTAGTTTTGATACGTGCGTGTTTGTGTGTGTGTGTGTGGGGGGGGGGGGGGGGGGCGTGGCCAATGCTAAACTGCCCCTTTATTTGCATATAATTTGCATGAGGCACAGGGACCTGGCTCTTCCTGGCTCATGTGTGACGTCCTGATGTTTAGAAACTGATTTACGGCTCTGATAACGCTCCACAGAGACGGGATCTGATCTAACAGGAAGTGAGCATTGCTGTAACTTCCTGTATGCACTAAGAGCTGCTGGACACCGACTCAACAGCAGCTTTTTTGTTGCACAGGTCAATTCTGCGTTCTCACACAGCTGACCTTTGACCAGCACACAGGTGTGTCGGACCCACCTGGTGGACGACAGCTGGATGGACTTTATTGGTTTCTTGGTAACGGTTTTATTTCAGATTCAGGAGTTTTTGTTTCCCAGGTGACACGTTTTATTTTACCAGCAGGGAGAAAAACATGAACGTGAAGTCGTTTTTATCTGAAAGGTTTCAGTGTGAAGGACTCGAAGGATGCGAGGGGCAGAGCGAGGGGCGGAGTCTTCACCGGTACAGTCACCTGCTTCAGACTCAGTGAAGCTCACATCACACAGACAAACTTGAAGCTCACAGCTGTGATCGTGATCATGTGATCATGTAATGGTGCAAGGACATTGTTCTGCTCCTACCCCTTTATGGTCCCTGTCTTCTGATTGGCTGCCAGGTGACCACATCCCACAGAACCAGCGGCCTGAGCTTCAGAAACATGTTTAACATGAGCTGTTGGAGCAGGAGAGGAGACGACCCGCTCCACCTCGAAGGTGGAGGCCATGTGAGTGTGTATCTGTGGTACTGCACGGTACTGTAATACTCACACAGTATTACTATAGATAGATTTTTACTGCAGTCCGTTATCAGCTGTTAATCAGCTGGTTAACGGCTGTCATCAGACACACGCAGCTGCTGCAGACGGCCTCGCCGGCCTGCGAGCTGATCATTATCATGGCCTTCGATGATGTCGTGTGTGGGTAGACGCGAGTTCGAGGCCCGTGTTTGGACTCGCTTTGTTCTAACTTTCACGGATTGGTTGCCTAACTCGGCTACATGGTGACTCCACAGAGGTGTCACCCGTGCCAGTGATCAGAAACACTCAGGAACTCTTTAATCATCAGATCAAAGCTGTGATTGGGCTGCTGTAGAGGTCAGGTGACCTTTGTAGGTGAGGGAGAGGGCGAGCACTCACCTGGCTGCTGTAGTTGTCGAACACAGTGGGGATGTACTCTTTGGGAAACGCTCCGGTGGTGTAGGATATAAGGAGACACGTCTTCCCCACAGCACCGTCACCCACAACCACACACTTTATAGTCTGCATGATGACCTCTGACCTCTGGCCCCTCGGTGACCTGCAGAGGACACAAATGTGAGTTTGTGCTATCATCAGACCACAGAAAAAACAGCTGACCTGATAGGAAACAACCTGCAGCTCCGCTGGCTGAGGTTACCTCATCTTTTCTCACACACGAAGAATAAACAGACTCTTTTCACCTTCTTTAGGTTGTGATTGGCTCGTTCACAGTGACCTGGTGTCTTTATTCTTTCATGTTTTGTCTCTTTGTGGTTGTTTTTCTTTGCGGTCTTTTCTGCCCACTCAGAGGTTGTTGTCCCCTGTGGGAAACCTTTGGTCACCTTGGTTATTCTGTCTTGCATCATTCTTTCCTCCTTCAGGTTATTGTTTATCTTTCTGTGGTGAGATCGTATCTTTACTCTTTCCTTTTTGTCTTCTATTAGGCTCATGTTGATGTGTGCACACTGCAGATCCACACCAGCACACCTATGATCTGTTTTTTTTACCTTCAGAGATTCTGATTGGCTAGTTGGTGCTGCTCCGCGGTCAGAGACTCCTCGGTTTTCCTTCGGTTAACACAGTTTGTTCAGGAACACGTGACGTCCCATCATCTGCCTGCAGAGAGAGAGGAGGGCGGTTTGTCCCGGTCAGTATTTGTGTTTATGGAAATGATGGCTGCAGAAGGAAACGGTCTCCAAACAAAGCAGAGATGTTATCCTGCACACACACACACACACACACACACACACACACACACACACACACACACACACACACGTCTGATCAGTAAAACTAGCCTCTATTAACCCATAAAAACAAAATCTCACACGCTGAACACAGTGTGACGACGTATTCCTAGCGGATCCATCTAGAAGTGAGCTGCAACAGCACACGCAGCAATGGAAGACGCGCCTGGCTGATCATGGTTTGAGACTCAACAGCAAGAAGACCGAGTACGTGGAAGCTGGCCCCCAAAGTGATGGCACCATTAACATCGACGGGGAAGACCTGAAGAAGGCTGATCAATTCAAGTACTTGTGATTGATGATCAGTGGCGACGGGATATCCTTCAGGACGTGCGAGCAAGGGTCAATGCCACATGGACGAAGTGGCGTCAAGTGACGGGTGGGCTAAGCGACCGTGGAATGCCAGACCATCTCAAGATTTACGAGACTGTGGTCCGCCCAGTTGCCCTGTATGGATCGGAGTGTTGGCCAGCCACCGCCACGCACAAACAGGCCCTGCACACGATGGAAATGCGAATGCTCAGGTGGTGTCTAGGCCTCACGCGTTGGGACCAAGTCATGAATGAAGACGTCAGAAAGCGGCTCGGCATCGCACCAATCACGGAAAAAAATGTGCGAGGCACGGCTACGGTGGTGCGGACACGTATTACGCTCCGACGACAGCTCAGTGGAAAAAACAGCAATGAGGCTTGAGCCCGGAGGTCAGCGACCCCGTGGCAGGCCAACGAAACGGTGGATGGATGGAATAAAGGAAGACATGAAAACGCTAGAAAGAAGGAGAACACACAGTTACACACCGTGGGCGAGTCACAGTGTGTAACTGTGTAACGTGCACTGGACCCTTTGGCGGGCCTCTTTTAGGCCCCGGCCCATATATTTGACCCCCCTCACACACATGCCTGCAGACCGGTTTAAAAGCAGCGACTGCTCAGTAGAACGAGTGTCCAGGTCTGTGTGGCTGAGGCCTTCGATGGTTTTAGAGCATCAGATCAGAGATCACCCAGGACTGCCAACCACACGCCCCCTGCCTGATCCTCACTGTGCCGGAATCCCTTCCTGTTAACAGGGAGTTCTTCCTCCCCACAGTCCAGACCCACATTCACTCCACAGTCTCATCCTCCTGATCGAGTCTGAACTTCTGATTTCTGGACACAAACTCCAAAAACGGTCTATGAGGAAAAACAGCAGCACCACCAACGAAGAAGAAAAGGAAAGCAGTGCATGATGACCTCAGCGTGTCCATGACGAGCAGCAAAAAACCGAAACGTAACATTTCATTGTTTTATTATCATCTTAAACGTGATTCTAGCAATAATGAGACGGGCTGCCGGTCTGAGGCGTGTTTGGCCTGTGTGCCGTCATCTGTTTCTGCAGCTTTTAGGTCGTGTTTTGTGGCTACTGTCATTCAGTAATAACAGTTGTACACCAGCAGAGGAGTGAAGCACGCCGTCTCCAGCTGTGCGTCTAATCTGGATGAAAACACAGCTGCTCGCAGTCGTTTGAGGCGTTTCAGCCTCTCTGTGGTTTTTCTATCAGTGAAAGTTTCAGTTTCGTAGTCTGACTTCGCACACTCGAGGACCGACAGCGCTGACCACAGGCGGTCTGCAGACGCTCTCCAGATGTGTGGGCGGAGAGCGAGGCTCAGCCCAGACTCTGGGGACGCCAACCCCACCCTCCCCTCGCTCCGTATGGGTGGAGGTCGGCTGAGCTCACTGCTGCTGGAAGCCTTAACCTCTGATCTCACGCTTTTCCTGCTTATTCTTCTCTCGCTCGCATCGACACAAGCGCAGAGCTGTGACCTTTGACCCCTGTAGCGCCACAAGAACATGTACACATCTGAAGGAAAACTGAGCGCTGATGGCGAGGTACTGTTCAGCTGGTCATTAACAATGTTATTCAATCAGCCAATCGCATGGCAGCAACTCGACTCATTCAGACACAGAGACACGGCCAAGACGACCTGTGATTGGTTGTTGAGCAAACCTCTTCTCTGAATTTCTGCTGCGACATTCAGACATCTGCAGCAGCTGTTTGATGATGTCATGATGATGTCATGTCAACATGGACCAGAACCTCTGAGGAATGTTTCCGGCCCCGCCTTGAATCTGAGCTGCGAAGAATCGAAGCAGCTCTGAAGAAAAGGTGTACCTAATATATTGGCACAGACCGTATGTACTCAAACGCCATGAGCCCAGACGTCTGTGCACGCCTGCGTCGCTCATCAGCTGGCCTCCAGAAGTCACCCAACCGGCAGAGAGGAAGGCGGGGCCTAAAGAGCAAAGCAGCTTGTTTTAAAGACAAAGAAGGATTATTTAAAGCAGTGAGTCATGCAAAGCTGCTGTAGGAGAGTCAGTTTTCACCGTTATTTCAACAGGAAGCTGCGGGACTGTGTTAGGGTGGTCAGGGTGGGGATGGGGGTGTCACGGGACCGCCGCAGCTCGCCAATGTGTTTATCAGACAGTTCATGTCTGACGTCTGAGAGAAATGACGCAGTGACACACTTCTACTGCTGAGGACGCCGGTGGAGCACGCCCGGCTGTTGGAGTGTTGTAACGGCGTCCTGTTGTAACGCTCGCAGCTTCAGAAAAAAGGAAGCCCTCAGCAGGAACACGCCGCTGTGGTTTCATGTTGAAATATAGCAGGAACTCCACTGCAGGCTGCGTGAGCGCAGAGGTGTGGCGCTCATTTCAACACGTCAAGCTCACGTACGGCAACACCATCGCTATCATCATCGTGCTTTCACAGACAGAAAACTGCATCACGCTGCACTTCCTCTAATGTCCACTAGGTGAAAACACAGCAGCTTTAGCTCTGCTCGTCCTAACGCCAAGCGGCTCGGCCTGAAAGCAGACGCGAGGGGAACAGAGTCACACTGCGAGGACAAAAAGAGGAAGCAGAACAGAGCGCGGTGACCTGCAGCCGGCCGTGTAAACGCTGCCTTCCTGGAACTGTGTGATTAAAGTGTGAATCTGCTCTTTTATTTTTGGAGACAGTTAATCAGTAAGAAACCCGTTAGAGACACGAGATGCTGAGCTGGCGGCGAACAGCCTCACGCTTCTGCCCGCAGCCAATCGGGGGAAAGGGAGGAGCCTCTGTGATGTCACCCGTTGGTGGACTGCACCTGTGGAGACATTCTGGACGTCACCGTCTCAGCTTTGGGTAACAAAGGTTGGAGCAGGACATGGTGCACGCTCAGTAAGTGGAGACCCACAGAAGCCACACCCAGCGTTATCAAAAGTCTTGAGCCTCCCCCCCATTTGTTTTTTACCTTTTCCTTCCAAGCAGCCGCACAATGTTTGAAATGTACATGAGCAACGGTTTCTTTCTTTGGACATCGGCTGCTTTTTCACTCCAGTCCGGTCCTCGCACCTGACCACAGAGTTCACCCGCAACTCTGAGCTGTGACCCAATAAAGCACGACCAGCGTTGTGTCCACACACACAACTTAATTTTGTTACCAGCAGCCTGTCACACAAACACAGTTTGACATACAAACAGGATTTTTGCACCAACAAACTGATTCCGAGTGACACAGGAGCTGAGAGACCTTCAGGCTGATGGTCTACTGCTCACTGAAGCCTCATCAGAGACGTCCCAGTGAGGACGTCCCAGTGAAGCGTGGCTGTCGTGGGTCCAGCTGCAGGTCGTCAGTGTTGCCGAGATCTTTGATAAACTGAATTACAAAGTCTGATCCACCAGCAGGAACATCTGGAAACATCTGGTTATCATCAGCTGTGTTTTTTTCTGTTCTCAAACCGATCTCCCTGTTGGAGTTCAGTCTTTGTTTTCCTCGTCTTTCCTCGTTTTGTGCATTTTCCATTGTTTCGGTTCCGGGTCGCTGCTCATTGGTCGACCGGCCAGTGCTACCTAGCCTGACCGGTCTCCCCAATGTGATGTTTGTGTTATGTATGTACGGTGGGCAGGGCATCTATCTTAATTGCCCCTTACAGTAAATAAAGTCTCTCTGACTGATCCTGACAGAGAACAGAACACAGGCAGAAACATCCAAAGAAGAGCTTTGAGTGATTCTCAGGAAGCCTGGAGATCCTCACAGAGCTGCTCACAGCTCAGATTCACTTTCATGCTCGTTAGCGGTGCATAAACTCTATTTACATGTGTCCATAAATCCTGTTTCCTGTTGACAGAAGTCATAGCTACATGTTCAGCTAGATAAAGAGGATGCACCTTTATGATTTTTGTAAACAAACACTGCAGGGCTGCAAACAGTCACATGACTTCACTGTCATCACCTCTAAAGCTCTGCCCACCTCCTGTAGTCTCACGTCTCCACCTGCTAGCCTGTCCCCTGCTGTGGAAGCGTCTGACGTTCTTGACGAGAGACCTCGGATCAGAAAAAGGGCTTCCAGACGAGGGAACAGGAAGTGCAAACTGCAGGCTGGTGTCAGGCAGAGGCTCGCTGCGTGCTGAGCTCAGCTCGTGTATCGGGCACTGACACAGAGCTCTGAAACACGCAGCGGCTCCATGTCCACTCGACTTCTTTACATTTGTTTGAGTGTGAGACTTCACGTTATGGAAAACTGTGGTGCTGTTCGCTGCCAGCCTCAGAGTAACAGCTGGGCTCTGGCGTCCGGCTCTAATGGGAAACATTTCTCTGTGGTGACGGTGACCAGCGGCCGCCGTCTCTTTTATGAGTGTTCTGGCTTCGGGTGTCTGTGTTTCAGGAAGTAACAAAGAGCTTTGGTTTCGTCTCGTCAGCTGTCTTCTTTTCTTGTATTTTTATTTTCTTCTGCTGGTTCAGAGCGAGCTTCCTGAGCCGCAGAGGAACTGAGCCTTCCCACAGCCGGGAACGTCTCTAAAACTGGAGCTGCCACTTTTACAGAAGTCCTCGCGGCTCTGTGGGCTTTTTCTGACTTTCAAAAATGAGAAACCCCCTGTGGCAAACACACCTGCTGCACAGGACCTCTCACAGCAGCAGCAGCAGATTGTGACACATCCAGGACAAAAAAGGGGAACTTGAAGCAAACGGGGCAGAGTACAAAAATGTGTCCTTGCCGTTATGAAGCAAGCGAACGCTGGCGTGCAGGTCAAACAGCTGCTACCACAGTGTCTCCGCTCCACGCCGCCCTCACCGTAAAAACACAGCAGCCACAGAAACATCCAGAGAAACTAAAGTGCTGGTTTTCCTGCTGCGTGCCATCAGTCAGCAGACGAACGTCTCTGCAGGACTCATCTCTCAGCTGCAGCCTTAAATTGTTTTATCTTTATGTTCTTTATAGACCATCATCATCTGATAACTGGGCTGTGGGTACTTGGTGGTTCTCGGGTGCGTGGCTGGATTTTCCGGTGTGGCCTGGGGTGGCTTCGACCTGTGTCGGGGGGTGGGGCTCTGCTGGGTAGTGGGCGGTTCTTGGGCACCTGGAGCCCTGAGATCCGGATCTGGGTTTGCACTGATGTGACCCCTTAGCAGTGCGCGCTCCTCCTTCCTCCTCCTGCTGCTGGAGTCGTCGCAGAGGCGTGTGGACTCAAGTCCTCGTTAATCTTGGGGGGGCCGTGGATGATCCATCTCTGTCTGCCTCTGGATCCTGGGGGGCGTCGCTGTAGCCTCCCACACACACACTGCTGTTGTTACAGCTGCAGCAGTCGGTGATGATTATTCTGTTCGCACTCATCTCTCAGCTTATTTACTCTTTATTACTCTTATATTTTTACAGCACTGCGACTAAAAGGCTGAAGAACAAACTTCCACCAGCAGAGGCTGTTGGGCTGCAAACACACATTTACAGCAGTGGAGAAAATTTCACCAAACTGGGGACAGAAACTCCAGAGAGCAGTCGAACTCCCCGGGATACTGAACCAAACCACACTGACAGCACAAACGCAGAATACCAGAGAAACGTTACAGGCCATCGAGTCTCACCGTGAGCGCCCCTCCATCGGGGGAGAAGGGGGCGGTGCACAGTTCGTCCTCGCCCTGACAGACGCTCCGACTGCCAAAGAGGAACCGTCTGTGATGAAACCGAAACGGGAAGGGTTTGCCCGCCATTCTCTTCATCCAGCAGCAGCTGGTATGAAGGAAAAGTGTTCCCCGAAGCCGGCGTGTCCAAACTGTCCGCTTTCAGTCTTATTTGCACCCCAGGCTCAGAAATAACAAACTGCACCGAATCCTGGACCTCAACCGAACCTGCACCACCCAGAAATATCCCAGCAAGCATCAACATCGCTGCCCCAAACACACAACAACAGGCAGCGCCGAGCGGGACTACGGCGGCTGTAACATGTCCAGACCAGGTGAAAACACGTGTCCACGAAACACCTGAACGCACCAGCAGCACAGGGATTAACCCACACGAGCCCAGAACATCAAACAGACCAACATCACACCAATCCCAGGATCAAACCACATCAATGACCAAACAGCAGAGAGGTGGGTCAGAGGTGGGCCCGGGTCACGAGCTTCGCCGCACTGACACCGCCGCCCTCTGACTTCCTGTCTCAGTCCCGGGGTGCCTCGGCTAGCTGACTGTGATGTTTCTGTTTCACATCTGAGTGCAGCTGCCGATGCTCTGCGTGACGTCGTCGTGGACAAGATTAGTCGTGTTTTTCCAGCATTGACACAGATTTTTGTGACTTTCTCGCAGTGACTTTACCGTCTCACACTTTTGTAGTTTAGGTGACAACACCCGAGTTCCTGCTGCAGCTTCGATGTCATGAAAATTCAAACTGAAGAATTATAGCCTGAACTCTACATTAGGGCTGTGTTACATTAGTGTTTCTCTGCAGATACTTCCAGGAATAACTCATGAACCTCAGACGTGGAAATTAGTCTCTGAGATGGACGGTCAGACATCTACAGGTTAATGATGACTGGGATTAAACCAAATCGGGGCTAAAACAACCAAAACTATCAGCAGACTTAAAGCACCGGAGGCAGCAGACCCGGTTTGGGACAACCGAGCACCAAACAACACGTCACTCATCCAAGACTGTGAGAAGATTCAAGCTAAAACCGCAAAAAGCAAGATGAGCGCCGCCCAGCACGCCAGCTCAGACCAAACTACAGACGTTTGACTCACATGTGAAAGTCTCGCCTTCACCACCAGGCTTGGATGTGTGTGTGTGTGTGTGTGTGTGTGTGAGTGTCACTCCTCTGCAGTCTGATAACCAAGTGAGCTAGCATTAGCTGATAACTTAGCATGCTACCCTTTTGTCCAAATATGGTCACTTCCTGCTACAAAAATAACTAAAAACTCAGAATGCGAAATTTAAAAAAAAACAAAACCCTGATGCATGACGTCAGAGGCCTATGTCCATCTTTTGTGTACAGTCTGTGTTGCCGGGCTCAGTGCGTAAAGATGTTTTCTTGGCTTGTTGTGTCAGCAGATCACTGATGTGTTCAGTTCAATAAACATCCTAAACTCTGATCTGCTCCTCACAGACAAAACTAGCCTGTGCAGGTAACATTAGTACAGGTACTGTTCCCCTGATAATCCATAATAATCTGAATAAGATGATGCTTCACACTGTGATCGTGGGCATGTCAGCAGCAGGCACACTGCGAGTGTGCTGCAGTAAGTCAGTCGTTACTCAGGTATAGTGCGTGTACACTGCTGTGACACTCTCACAGGGACAAACTTTGAGTTCAGTCATTTCAACATAAACAAGAGTTTAGCAGAACCAGCTGTTCAGGTATCGATCAGCACTGATCGTTATTGTTTCTGAGAATCTTTAACGCTACACCAAGTTCAAAACAAGAAGTGACACGCACACGCACACACACACAGGGAGTGGTCGCACTCCATCTCCAGTTTCCTCCAAACATCAGCGCGCGCGCGCGCACACACACACACGCAAACACACACACACACACACACACACACACACACACACACACACACACACACACACGGGTTATCGATCCGCTGCAGGAGAAAAATCGATCAGCTGACGGGAATTAAAGCTGGAATCAATAACCCGCTAAAGTTTTGACAGAAGGAGGAAACACACACACGCACACACACAAACACACACTCACACGCACTCTCAGCTGATCCGGAGCTCGGAGCGGGTAAAGCTCAGGGACTCACCGGTCATCAGTGCTCCTGTCCGGGCGCGCAGCTCCGCTCAGTCCCGCTCCCTGTGTCGGTGTGTGTGAGTGTGTGCGTGCGAGAGGGACAGCGGATCTCTATCTCAGCGCGAGGCGGGCGGGCGGAGCTTAAGTAGAGGAGGAAGTCCGAGAGGCGAGCGAGAGGAAGTGGAGCAAGTTTAAGGAAGTTTACTCTGAGTGTGTATTTGTTGCGCGCGTGTGTGTTGGGTGGAGGCAACACCGGACTTCTGGTCAGTCCAGAGTTGAGAAATATTTGAAATATTTTCATCCTCTAAAAAAAGTTTCTGAAACAGCATGAGGGTTCAGCCCTGCCCACCTCCTGTTAGACAGACAGGTGTGCTGCACAGGTAAGACACAGGTCCACACTCAGATGTTCAACAAACATGAACTCAAACTGTAATGAGGTGAAACACGGCCGGCAGGGACACTGACCTCCTGAGGCACAGTTTTTGTGAACTGTGGCAGTTTGTGCATGTAAATGGAGAGTCCTCTTCACACACTGAGGTTAATTATGGAGTTCCACAGGGTTCAGTGCTAGGACCAATTCTGTTTACATTATACATGCTTCCCTTAGGCAGCATCATTAGAAGACATAGCATACATTTACACTGCTATGCAGATGACACCAGCTCTATCTGTCCATGAAGCCAGATAACACACACCAATGAGTTAAACTGCAGGAATGTCTTAAAGACATAAAGACCTGGATGGCCGCTAACTTTCTGCTTCTTAATTCAGATCAAACTGAGGTTATTGTACTCGGCCCTGAAAAGCTTAGAAATATGGTATCTAAGCAGATTCTTACTCTGGATGTCATTACCTCGGCCTCCAGTAACACTGTGAGGAACCTTGGAGTCATGTTTGACCAGGACATGTCCTTCAACGCACATATTAAACAAATATGTAAGACTGCTTTCTTCCATTTGCGCAACATCTCTAAAATTAGAAATATCCTGTCTCAGAGTGATGCTGAAAAACTAGTTCATGCATTTATTACTTCCAGGCTGGACGACTGTAATTCATTATTATCAGGAAGTCCTAAAAACTCCCTGAAAAGCCTTCAGCTGATCCAAAATGCTGCAGCAAGAGTCCTGACAGGGACTAGAAAGAGAGAGCAGATTTCTCCTGTTTTGGCTTCCTGTTAAATCCAGAATTCAAAATCCTGCTCCTCACATACAAGGTCTTAAATAATCAGGCCCCATCTTATCTTAATGACCTTGTAGTACCATATCACCCTATTAGAGCACTTCGCTCTCGCTCTGCAGGCCTACTTGTTGTTCCTAGAGTATTTAAAAGTAGAATGGGAGGCAGAGCCTTCAGTTTTCAGGCCCCTCTTCTGTGGAACCAGCTTCCAGTTTGGATTCAGGAGACAGACACTATCTCTACTTTTAAGATTAGGCTTCAAACTTTCCTTTTTGCTAAAGCATATAGTTAGGGCTGGACCAGGTGACCCTGAATCCTCCCTTAGTTATGCTGCAATAGACGTAGGCTGCCGGGGGATTCCCATGATGCATTGAGTTTTTCCTTTCCAGTCACCTTTCTCACTCACTATGTGGCTGTGTCCCAATTAAGAGACTGCACGCTTGAAGTACGCATTTTAAGTGCGGTTACGTCACCGCCACGCGACGACGGCTGTTTTTTTTTTTTAAACTTTATTTATCACATTATAGACATACAGTCAAGTAAAACAGGGATCATATAAAAGATAACATTGTGGTAGTACAATGAGGAACAGAAAGAGTGACAAAGACAGTGAGACAAAAGTGAGTACAAAAAATAAAATAAATTAAGGGGAACATAAATAAACAGAAGTTTGCAAGAGCCACAATCAAGTTAGCAGTTTCAACGCGACGACGGCTGTCCCAATTCAAAGTGTACTCCAAATGCGCCGTTTTTTTTTCTCCAAACTTTATTGAACTTATAAAGCGAACAGTCAGTCATTCCAGTTCAGTTTGTACAGTAGACATACAAGGCAAATAAGAGTAACAATATACAGCACAATGAAATAAGAAGGATAAATAAATAAAGGATAGAAAAGAAAAAAAGGGGGAATGTGACAGACTTCATAACAACTTTGTATTTGAAAGTTGTGACAGCTCATTCGTTAAACATTTCTGAATGAATTTCAATCAATGATAAACCTTTTTTATTGGAAGTTAATTTAAGAGAGTTTAAGTAATATTCAATTTCAATCAAAAACAAATTAAATGATGGGGTTGAGTTTTGAAATTTACATTTATGTGTGTGGAATTTCCCTAATAAGATGGAGCGGCCGAAGAGTGAACTAAAGTACTGAATATGACGTCACTTATTTATGTGCGAATGTTTAATAATTAAAGTCAGTCATATATCCACAAACACAACAAGCTGAAAGTCAGTGATATATGTGTGTGTGTGTGTGTGTGTGTATATATATATATATATATACATACATATATATATATATATATGTATGTATCTCATAATAATCTGACAATACTATAATATTGGCCATATTATATTTACATCACCACAGTGAGATGACTTTAGTCTCATGAACAACATTAACTAATTGTTGTTTACTAGCTGATCTGAAATGAGTGTTCAGCACAGAAATGAAGCCCAACAATCATGTTCACAGTCCCGTGGTCTCAGCCTCAGATACTCAACTAATCACAGTGATGTCATGACAAAAATGACCAACAAAACATTTTTCTCCTTCATTTCTGTCACACAAAGCTGTATGAAAGGTGTCTCGCGGTTAGTATCATGGTTGCTAGGCAACCTGAACAGCGCGACGAAGCGTCCCATTTCACAAGCCTCTCACTTCCGCACTTCTCGTACTTATAGTACGAACCGTACGTAGTACGCGTAGTGTGCGTACTTCAAGCGTGCAGTCTCTGAATTGGGACACAGCCTGTGTTAACAGACCTCTCAGCATTGAATCATATCTGTTATTAATCTGTTATTAATCTGTTATTAATCTGTTATTAATCTCTGTCCCTCTTCCACAGAAAAACAGAAGCGTTGAGTTCAGGGCTTCTTAAAAGGAGGAAAAGTCACATGAAGTGAAAAAAAGCATTTTGACCTGTTTAAACTTTGCGTAGTGACTTACTGTCTCGTTTCAGAGCCACACAGTGTTTTCATCTCTGTTAATAACACAGACATTTTTCTTCCAGGCTTTATTCACTGTCAGACCTCAGAGCAGGACAACACAAACTCACGCTGACGGTTTTGTTTCTGCGGCTCCAGAAATGTCAGAGTTTATGTTTCTGAACTCAAAATTTAAACTTTATTAACAAAAGTGTTTAAGACAGGTTATAAAAAACATTTAAACTAGTGTTTGAGTCCATTCATTTAAAGTTCTACCTCAGCAACAGTACAATCAGCTGGTAACTCGGGTACTTTTAGAGTACTTTTACTCTGTGCTGCTCCTTCTGAAATATAAAGAAAGTATGCCGTATATACTGAGTACTTCTACTTTGGATACTCTGAGTACATGTTGCTGATTCTGAGTATTTTCACTCTGTTGGGCTCAGATGAAATATCAGAGTTTTATTCTTCTGGAACTACTTTGTGTGGTGGATGAAGACGAGTCACTTGTTCACTTCCAGAGGCGGTAGAGTCCCAGAGCGATGGCGAGGCAGGAGAAGAGGGTGGCTGAGGAGGAGCAGAGCGTTCGATCAGCGTTACTGAAACAGTGAAAGTCAGGTCTTCATTCAAACCTCCAAATTAAAAACAGCAAAATTAGATTCTCGTGTTGCTGGAACTTTGATATAAATTCAGAGCCGACGTTTCTAAAGATGAGTTTGGTGTCTGAAGTTTGAAAGAAGCAAGTTCATCATCAGGTTTTAGCACGATAGAAATCAGGTTCTACGTGTGGTCGGAGCGCTGCGGCTCATCCACCTGTGGTGGCTGATGGGTAACAGTCCAGCTTCATGAGTGCTAACATGACGTGCTAACATGGCGTGCTAACGTGGCATGCTAACATGGCGTGCTAACGTGGCGTGCTAACGTGGCGTGCCACAGGGCGCGATTTTAGGACCATTTTTATTCCACCTTAAGGCGGCAGGTTTCAGGTTCCTGAGCCGTCAGTGCAGGAGCTCCACAGGGATCCGTTCATGGACCAAACTGTGATGGTTTTAGATCGTGTTCAGCCTTCAGTCCCATCAGGACGCGTCGCCTGCTGACATCACCGTACGATCTGTGACTCGTTACCTCACGCTGCATCATCAGATACGGCTAAACACAGGATGCTACGTCCTCTGATTTCACTGTAACGTTTTTATATGTAGACACTGAATCACACAGGCTGTACAGCGTGTTGAGAAAGTATTTATACGCCGTGAACTTTGACACATTTAGTCAGAAAGTAGCAGATACCTGTGAAGTGGTACGAAGACGATACATGATGTCCAAATAAAAATGTGAAGTGTGTTTGTATCCAGCCCCTGTACTCAGTGCAATCAGCCCCCCGTAGAAGTCGCTTATTAGAGCAGCGGTCTCCGACCTTTTTTGCGCCACGGACCGGTTTATGCCCGACAATATTTTCACGGACCGGCCTTTAAGGTGTCGCGGATAAATACAACGAAATAAAACCAGTAAAACACAGGAAAACCGAGTAAACGATAACAAAATAACGCTGAAAACCAAACATTTCACACCTGAGCCTCAACTCTCGCGGCCCGGTACCAAACGACTCACGGACCGGTACCGGTCCGAGGCCCGGGGGTTGGGGCCCGCTGCTTTAGAGCACAGAGTCCACCTGTGTGTGATTTAGTCTCATTATAAACACACCTGCTCTGTGAAGGCCTCACAGGTTTGTTAGAGAGCATCAGTGAAGGCACCACACAGCTCAGGGATGAAGACGAGTTAGCTTATATAAAATATCCTGAGCTTTGAACATCTCTCTGTTCAATCCATCATCCAAAAATGGAAAAAGTTTCCTACAACTGCAAACCTACCAAGACACAGAGCGAGCACGGCGAGCACTGGTCAGAGAAGCTTCCACGAGGCCCACGGTCACTCTGGAGGAGCTGCAGAAACCCACAGCTCAGAGAGAGAGTCTGTCCACAGGACAACTGGAAGTCATGGACAGCACAGATCTATGTGGAGATATGGAAGAGTGGCAAGAAGAAGCCCTTGTTGACAGAAAGACATAAAAAGTCTCGTCTGCAGTTTGCCAGGAGTCGTGCAGGGACACAGCAAACTTGGGAGATGGTGCTCTGCTCAGACGAGACCAAAGCTCGAGGACTTGAGACTGGGAAGCCTCAACATACAGCAAGAGCTCCAGAGGGACCTGGATCAGAGTACTCGTGTTAGGACGGTCAAAGTCCAGA
Organism: Maylandia zebra; assembly: GCF_041146795.1. NCBI lineage: Eukaryota > Metazoa > Chordata > Actinopteri > Cichliformes > Cichlidae > Maylandia > Maylandia zebra. The sequence continues at coordinate 33,546,187 of NC_135176.1, read as the reverse complement.
CCTGAAGCCGACCGAGCGTCTGTGGCGACACTTAGAAACCGCTGTTCACAGACGCTCTGCGTCCGGTCTGGCTGAAGTCGAGCTGCTTTAAAACAAAGAACAGGCAGAAATGTAGCCTGCAGCTGCGCAGAGCTGGTGGAGACGAACCGCAAAGGAAACGTGGCTCAAAGTACGACACGGGCTGGATACAAACGCACACTGCGTGAAGCGTGCATCGTTTTCACACCACTTCAGTTATGTGCTGCTTTGTGCTGCTTTGTCACAGAAATTAAAGTTTGTGGTTGTAAAGTGACACAATGTGTAAAAGCTCACAGGGTAGCAACACACTTACACATGTACATACAGCTGCACTCTGTGTACTACAGCGCCCCCTGCTGTCCACACAGATAAGAAAACTGGTGTTTCTCTGAGGACAGATGTAAAATGTTGTGCTGACAGGCAGCGTCAGACTAAAGTGTTCGTCTTCACGCCATCGCAGACGCACAGAAGCACGGCTGCCGTCTCACCTGCCAGGTAGCGGATCGTCTGCAGTTTCAGGGACTCCAGCAGCGTCTTCAGCGAGGCCACCTGCAGGTCCAGCTTCCTGTTGATCTCCATGTTGTCGTTTTCCAGCTCGGATCTCTGAGCACGAGACACACGTGATGTGATGTCATCAGTTAAAACAACCAATGGCCCTGCAGAGCTACAAACCAACGGGTACTTTACAACATCAGTACTGCAGCTGTTGTTTTCACCTTGTGATGAAAGTCTGACGTGGCCTCCATCAGCTTCTTCTCCTGCTCAGTGAACTGAGACAAAAACATGAAAGCAGCTTCAGAGACGCGTCACGTGCCCACCTTCCTTTAAATTTACCCAAACGGAACCTTTAAGCAGCCGAGGCGAGTGGCGAGCGGCCGGACGAACCGCCCGATGCGTTTTGCTAAAGCTCCGCTGTTCCTGTGGTAAATTCCTCGCGAGCCTCACCATGTCGGAGACCCTGCTCCTCTCCAGGTTGATGTCCAGTTTGGTTTCTGCCATCATTTTCTTGCTCTCCTCCTGGAGATAAAACACATCAGCAGACACGTCGTGTTACAGCAGGGACCTCACCCAGGGTCTGGATGTTTCAGCCTGGTCAAGCCCACATGGGATCATCACTCTCACCTTCAGCCGGTTCTGGAGCTGCTCCAGCTCTCGCTTCATTTTCTGCAGGAACAAAAAGATTTTTAGAAAGTCGGGACGCTGCAGAGACGATCCAGAACAACCTGCAGATGCTTTTGTCTCTTTGTTAATCTAAAGACTAGGACGAGAGTCCAGCACGTGTAACATCATCAGACACATTGTGGCTGATTGTGACGCAGAAGAGGACCGAGAACAGAGCCCTGTGGGACGCCTGCACCAACTCTTCTTCTTCTTTAGTCCTAACCCGGAGTTATGGTCCCAGGAACCAGAAGCTTCATTACGTCCATTAAGGTGCACTGACAGGTCGAAATGTGAGCTCCACCATCAGCTGATGAACTTCCTACAAAAACTTCCACATATTTAACAAATCCGTGTAACACACTAACTGTGACAGACTCGAGGAGGTGTCCAGATGTTAGGCAGGAATAATGGACGATTGGAGAAAATGAGAAGTAAAGCCGACGTACCGTGTTCTCCGATCGCAGGTTAGCGAACTCACTCTTCTCCAGGATCACCATGTCCTTCCTGACGGAGTCCAGGTGAGCCATGATCTGCTGCAGGGCGATCTCCTAAAGAAAGAAAAGTCTGTAACTCTGTGGAAACAGCTCGAGGGTGGAGCTCGTCTCTGGTTCCCACCTGATGGGATTTGGTCACCATGTCTTTGTAAACGACATCCATGTTGGCCGTGGCGAGAGTGACCAGAGCTGAGACGATCAACTCCGCCTGGTTCTTCTCGAAACCTGCACAAAAATATTCGATGAGCACTCCGTGCTACAGCCGGTACTACACGCCGACACGCCTGACAGTGACCTCACCGCTGCTCTGCAGCTCTGTGACCATGGCGTGGGAATCGAACGTCAGTTTGCGCTGCTCCAGCGGCGTCAGCTCAACCTTCCTCACATCGAAGGTCGTCAGCGGGGCCCCCACATGGAGACCTTTAAAACACACACACACAGGCCACGCCCCTAACAATGCAGACATTAAACTTTGATACAATTTAACCAGGTGAGCTAGATCACAGTGTAAACGCTTCTGGAGCTGGACTCTGATTGGCTGTCCTTCATTACTGACTGGGTCCAGATTTATGACCGAAGTATGAACTAGTAAACACAGAAACGTCACAGTGACCGGAAACCAGCGTGTCTGCGGTGATTTGGTGAGTCTGTCAGATTTTTGGGGTCCTCTGCTTCAGCCTCACCTCTCCACGTGACCACCCGCTGCCGGAAACACCTCCTCATGAGCACGTTCATCCCGGAAGCTGCTGTGATTTCAGAGTTTTTGTGACGTTTACTTACAAACTTTGAGCGTTTACGCACAAATACACACAGCGCTCACAAACCGGAAACTGTCACACCAAGGAAGGAGCAGGCCCTACCCATGCTGCATTCAGGGACTGTGGGTCACAGAAAACACCGTGACAGTTGAGGAGACAGCGCCCCCGGCTGGTGCAGACTGGTGAGGGTGTCAGCGCCGTCGGTGCTTCTTCAGTTTGAACTGAAGCACTCAGATGTTTACATGCAACAAACTTTATGCAAAAACAGTTAAAGATGATGAAATATGACAGATCAGTGTATTTGCTGGAAGTGTTCAGATATTAATTTGCCATGAGCAGGACGAGTCCATCAGAGGGACTGCTCAAAGACAGAGGCTGACGTGGTTTGGACATCTACAAAGGAGACAGGGTGGAGGCAGGAGGAGGAGAGGAGGAGCTCAGGGGAGGTTCATGGATGTAGTGAAGGAGGACATGCAGAGGGTTGGTGTGACAGAGGAGGATGCTGGGATAGAGGAGATGGAGGTGGATGATCAGATGTGGTGCAGAAAGAGGAACTAAGGGACAAAAAGTCTAAGAACATTTAAGAAAAGAGAAGTAAAATCAGAAATTACAAAACTATTTAAAAACAGAAATAAAGAGAAGTTTAAATAGTTTTCATTTTCTTCTCTGAAACTTAAGTTTTTCTTTTAATGAACTGAAAGGTTTTAAACGCGGGAGGAAACTTCAGTGTGTGACGTTTAAGTCTAGCACAGACGAAGCTCAGAATTCCGACTTTACCTGTCGATATTTAAAGCATCATTATAAAAGCGAACTTTTTTTTTTACATAAATATCTAAACAAAACCGAAACAGGACTGAGGACTCTGTTCAAACTCTGTTAAAAAAAAATAAAAACAACAACAAATAATTAAAGTTCACTGAGGAACTGTCCTCCTCGGCTTTGTCAATAAAGTTTGAAGCAGACGTCAGCAGGCCGACTGTCATGGCGGCGGACAGCTGCAGCTGGTTCTCGGCGTTAGCTGTGGGAGTTTCTCTGCTGAAGTGCTTCTTCATCAGCGCGTAGTGAGTCCCAAGTCTTCCTCAGTGTCACCGCGGTTATTAGCCACGTTAACGTCATTTCCTGTACGCGATAACAGTGAGGGGTCTGCGCGGGTGCGTGCGGGAAGCTGTGCGCGGATGAGATCGTTTAGTGTGACTTCGTGTGAAATCCGAGTTTGTTTGAACTTGAACCCGAGCCGTCATCAGCTGCAGGCTGGGCTTCAGGGATACGCCGTTTTTCTTTAGAGCTTCGTTTTGGCGCTGCTTGATGACGTTTCACACAGGTGATTGACCGTACAGGTACACCCGGGATGCAACGGGCGTCATAAGTCACTCTGCCGGGTCTACTGAGCTTTAATGAGTGTCAGGAGGCTCAGAGCCCGCGAACGTCTCATGAAGCGCAGTGCCGCGTCTGTGAGGACCGGATCCCTGCGGGAAATCTCCCGATTAAAACCATCGCGCGTGTCTTTCTGTGAGAACAGCGGATGAATCGGATCTTTTTAAATAAGCGGAGTCAGTTTAAAACACTGACACATTCGGCATGAATCCAGCCCAGCTAACACCTCTGTGCTCTGTAAAACACCTAATAAAGGGGTCCACAGTGTACTGAGAGGTGAGCCGGTGACCTTTAACCCTGAGACATGTGACCTTTGTGTCCATGTGAAGTTAAGAAATGAGAGTGTTTGAGTACATTAGCTCAGATTGATCCTCTGACAGTTGAGGTGTTACTGACAGAGCGCACACCTGCTGTCCTTGAGATGAACATGTGTATGGTCACTGTTGGTGCAGGTGGTGCTCCTCAGGTGGAGGTCAAACGTGTTTAAAGCTGAAGCCTCTATCTGTCCAGCTTGGTCTGTTAAACTGGTGTGTGTGTGTGTGTCTTCAGCCGGTCGACGGACTTTGAGGTGCACAGGAACTGGTTGGCCATCACGCACAGCCTGCCCGTGTCCAGGTGGTACTATGAGGTGAGGGAGGAGGAGCCCACACTCACCTGTAAAATAAAAGCACCTGTGGGAGGCGGTGGGAAAGCTCGCTGATGTTTCACGAGGCGCTTTCTCTCCTGCAGAACACGTCCGAGTGGACCCTGGACTACCCGCCGCTGTTCGCCTGGTTCGAGTTCGGGCTGTCTCAGGTGGCGCGCAGCTTTGACGCAAACATGCTGCAGGTGGAGAACCTGAACTACGCCAGCCCGGCCACGGTGCTGTTCCAGAGGCTGTCGGTGATCGTCACCGACGTGGTTTTCATCTACGCCGCCAGAGAGTGAGTGTGTCCCCGGGAAACAGCTGGAGCTTCTGACACAGCTGTTTCCTGCGTCCTGATCAGTGTTGGTCAAGTTACTTGAAAAAAGTAATCAGTAACTAATTACTGATTACTCCCCCAAAAAAGTAATCCCGTTACTTTACTGATTACTTATTTTCAAAAGTAATTAATTACTTAGTTACTTAGTTACTTAGTTACTTTTTAAAAACACGATTTACAACCTGAAGAGGTGATAAAGTGATAGATCTTTCAGCCCAATTCTACTTTTTCTACATAATCCATCATACAAAATGTAATCAAATGGAAAAGTCTCTTTTTTTAACTTGTTTTATCAGTTTTAATCTTTTAACTTTATGCATCAAGCAAAACATTTAATTATATGCAACATTCTCTGACTTGAATAAATTAGTTTAACATTTAAACCTATTTTCTACACATTCCAGCACATAAAATAAAATATTTTTTGTGTTTTCACTCACTCTTTCAAACAGATGCAAGTAAAACACAGCAGAAAATAAATAAAGTCAAAGACTCAGCGGTCCTTTTGCTCTATTTTCACCTGTAAAGCAGGAGCAGGGTAGGCGGAGGGTTACCCTGGTGCAGGTGTGCTGCGGTCAGTTGAAGAATCCGCGCGAGTGTCTCTGTGAATTTCCCATCACGTCGTAGCTACTCGGTGCTTGCTCGGAAGTTTAGGGGTTTTTTTCGCTGTAAAAAGAAGTTTTCTTCCCACGCACGATGGACGCTAATGTTTTTGTCACTTTTTATGGAATCGAACTCAAAGTAAGGTCAGTACTTCCACACTTTAAACGCTGCACGCTCATACTCTCTCCCGCACTCGATATATTATCCATTGTTGATCTGCACACAGCTGCTGTCACCAACGTCGCACTTGCTTACGTCACTGTCATGAGACATTCTCGCAAAAAAAATCACGGTTTTAGTAACGCAGTAACGCAGCGTTCCTACGGGAAAGTAACGGTAATCTAATTACCGATTTTGCAATAGTAATCCCTTACTTTACTCGTTACTTGAAAAAAGTAATCAGATTACAGTAACGCGTTACAAGTAACGCGTTACTGCCCATCTCTGGTCCTGATTGGCTCTGTCCTCCTCCTCCAGGTGCTGCAGGTGCGTTCGGGAGCCAAAGGGATCTCGGGACATTTTGAGCCAGCCGTCCTTCGTCCTGGCCGTGCTGCTGCTGTGGAACTTCGGCCTCCTCCTCGTCGATCGTATCCTGCAGCTCTGCCTGTGCATTAAACTGCCGGCCTCCGCGCGGCGGCGGCGTGAACGCCACCCTGGAAAAGTTTTTAATGCGGTCAGAGGGAAACGGAGCTGAACGCGTCCTGCTCAACATCCACTAATCTGACATTTAAAGAACAATTAGGTGTTTGTCATGAACTCTTTACAGTGAAGCAAGGCTGTAATCCCACTAATTAAGTGTGCCTATGCCAAAAGGCGAACTGAATTTCAGGTAAGACGTTATTAACTGCACTCTATTTGGGTCAGATATAAACCGAGTTTAGGTGTAGTTTATTTTCGTTGTGCTGACAGTTACAATAACTGTACTGCGTGCTAGCTAGCACGACGGAGTTTCTATACAGCTGTGCGCGCTAAGTTACTGATGTTGAACTTTATGACAGCCTCCCCTATTTTCAGGCGAGAATGTAGGGGTGTAAACTTCAAATATCTGCTCGTTTTATCAAGAAGTCCCATATTTTATCAAGAAGTCCCATATCTCTCACGATGTTACTGCTAGCGCCGCATGGCAGCTAGCTGGCTAGGGCGGCTTGGCTGACACCTAGGCCGGGCTGACTGATACCCAGGCCGGCTCACGCTCACGTTTCACCGCCGCATGGCAGCTAGCCGGCTAGCTGGCTAGCGCGGCTTGGCTGCCACCCAGGTCGGGCTGGCTGACACCCAGGCCCGCTCACGCTGTCGTGTCACCCCTAGTCTTTCGTGATGACTCTTGGTTGGCTGCTGGACTTATTTTTCATTTATATGGGCTGGTGATTCAGTATGAGTGTCCGGTGAACTGAATGTCAGGTAAGACGTTATGTATATGTAAGGTAGTGACTGGAATAAGTCACAAGGTGTCGCTGTTGAGCTGCATATATGTTGTAAATTTTAGCAATTTTGACCATTTGTCCTCTGCAGGACACCGTAGTTCAGATTTCTCGTTCGCGTGGGCGCCATCTTGGTTCAGTGTTTACTGTGATGTGCAAAGGTAAGCACTGTCAGTGGCGAACTGCATTGGTTTTGTTTAAAAATAAGTGTTCCACTGTGTAAAATAGCGGTTTGTCATTTAAGCCGAGCATATATTTTGTTTATTGAGAGGTTCATGTATTGTCTGATGAGAGTATGAGACAAAGATATACTTTTCTTTCTTACTCTCATATAAAATATTTAGCTTTTATTAAATAGTTATCTGAATCTTACAACCAAAGTTTGTATAATAATACACAAGATTGGCTGTAGACCATTGTTAATCATTCAGAACACTGTGTAAAAATAACAAAAAACAAAAAGTGAATGAAAAGTGCATAAATATTTATTTTACGTGTTTGATGTGTGTGGCAGGGCGTGGTCTGCAGTGCCGCTGCAGGGGAGGTGGACCCACCTCAGCGGCATCTGCAATCACGCCTCTCAGGTGTAAAGTCTGTGCTCTCTCTGCTTTTTTTTTTTTTTTTTTTTTTTTTTTTTTTTGTGTATGTGTCGGGCTATGAGATGAAAAGCTACAGCCGGCTGTGTGGGTACAGCAACTATGTGTGAAAAGTGGTCCATAACGTAATGCTTCAAAGTGTGTTCATGCAAACATTGTCGGGTCTGCTTATGAACCTCTGCGCACAGCGTCTACAAATTGGGGCTGTACGAAGTCACCTCATCTTTACACAAAACCGTAAGCTGTCATCTGTGAGGCGCGAGCGGTGTTTGGTTTTACCATAGTTCATGGTGGAGAATGGCTGCTCCGGTGAGTTTTGCTCTCTGTAGCCGTTTGAATGGCAAACTATACTGATTAGCGGCAGCATAGGCACACTTAAAATTTCTTCAGAAATTTTCGCTTTCTAGTTACACCAAATCTATTTAAGGTGACAAAGTGACAACATTTACACGGAGCAATCCGTCAGCCTGAGCAGTTTCAGCCTGTGATAAAAAGCTCCATCGTCTCTATGCTTGTGTCGTGGATGTTGTGTTCCTAATGTTTTGGTCGAGTGCTGGTTTTTCCTTCACTCCCACCTCAGATATTCACTTCCAGTATAACGGCTTCCTGTTCGGGTTCCTGCTGCTGTCGGTGGCCAAACACCTGCAGGTACAAGCTGTGCTCACACTCAGCTGCCTTCATCCTGAGACTCTCCCAAGCAGCTTAGCGTGATTCACAGCTCAGAATAAGCCTCATTCTCTGTCTGAAATGAGCAGTTTTAGCTCCTCCCCCAAGTGGGTGGAGAATCTGTCCTCTCTCTGTGACATCATACAGTTCCAAGAGTAGAAAAAAGTGATTGTGACGCATCGCCTGTGTGATTCAGTCTCAGCACCTGCAGGGGGCGCTGCTGTTCGCCTTCCTGCTCAACCTGAAGCACATCTACCTGTACGTGGCCCCAGCGTACGGCGTCTACCTGCTGAGGAGTTACTGCTTCACTCAGGACAACAAAGGTGAGGTCCAGCCCATGGCTCCTCCTGCTGGTGTGAGTGGGTACTGCGTCTGTGCCGGACTACTGACCACGTGTTTATTTTGCAGACGGCTCCATCAGGTGGTCGAGTTTCAGCCTGCTGCGCCTGCTGGCTCTGGGCGCCATCGTGACCTCTGTCTGCGCTCTGTCCTTTGGCCCTTTCATCGCCATGGTGAGAGGTCACTGCAGTGTTTGTTTTTTTTTGTTTGTTTTGTTTTTTACTGAAGGTCGCTCGACGGCGCCGTGACCTGACGATGCTCGTTTGCCTTTCAGGGGCAGCTCCCTCAGGTGCTCTCCAGGCTCTTCCCCTTTAAGCGCGGTCTCTGTCACGCCTACTGGGCGCCGAACATCTGGGCGCTGTACAACGTGCTGGACAAAACCCTGGCGGTGCTCGGTGAGGCTCCGCCCCCTCTGTTTACAGGACATTAAAACCACGCGTCATGATGTGGAGGAGGCGGATGGAGGTCTGAGCGCTCTGTTTTTTTTTTTGTTTTTTTTTTCCTCCAGGTGTTCGCCTGAAGCTGCTCGAGGAGGCGGAGCTTCCCCTGGCGTCCATGACAGGCGGGTTGGTTCAGGAGTTTGAGCACTCGGTCCTTCCCTCCGTGACGCCCGCTGTCACGCTCGTCTGCACGCTGCTGTCCATCCTGGTGAGTCGAGCTGGACGCTGAGACCCTGAGCTGAACCCGATTGTGTTCACGTGTGGGTGTGGTCACGCTTTAACGCCCGATCTCCTCCTCTTCTCTGAAGCCGGCGGCGGCATCCATCTGGCTCCGCCCTCGCGGTGCTCGGGGCTTCCTACGCTGCCTGCTGCTCTGCGCTCTGGGCTCCTTCATGTTTGGCTGGCATGTCCACGAGAAGGCCATCCTCATCGCCATCCTTCCCCTCAGGTGAGCGCCGACCCGTCCTGTCACATGATGATGTCATCAGCTGACGGTGCGGTTTGAACGATTTCGCCTTGTTTCTCTTCCCGCAGCATCCTGGCGGTGGAGAACAGAGAGGATGCTGGGATCTTCCTGATCCTGACCACCACAGGTCACTACTCCCTGTTCCCGCTGCTCTTCACGCCCGCAGGTAAACAGGAAGTAGTTTAATCATTACGTTTGTTCGGCTAGCAGAAACGCGCGAGAGCGCCGCTCGCCAGGGGCTCCAGCGTGCAACAGACTCAACATTACTGCGTTTAGATGATGATGATGATGATGGTGTGTTTTTCAGAGCTGCCCTTTAAGGTGGCGCTCATGCTGATGTTCAGCATCTTCTCCTTCACTGCTCTCAGAAAGCTCCACAGGTAAACACAAACACTACTACAGTATCAGTGTAGTTACTACTTGGATACCTTAAAGTACTTTACTTTTAGTATTTTAGAAGTAATCGGATTACTCTGCCCTCAGTGCTCAGGGGTTTCTGCTCCATCCTCTGGAGGTTATCTACCTGCTGGGGTTGGTTGCCGTGGCGATCGCCTGTGAGGTTGTCTTCCCGCTGTCGCCGTGGCAGCAGAGGCTGCCCTTCCTCCCCCTGCTGGTGACTTCAGTGTACTGCGCCATGGGAGTTTGTTACGCCTTCCTGCGCCTGTATGCCAGCCTGCTGCTGCAACGGGAGGACAAGCCTAAACTGCTGTGACACGTCGCGGGTTCGATCCCCAATACCTCTGCCTCTGAGCAAGGCACCGACATGACTGCTCACGGGGACGGGTGGCAGGAAGTGGCTGAAAGTGAGCTGAGGATGCAGCAGGAGGCGCTCTGAGACGTCCTCTGAGCAGCAGTGAGAGGAGCTGAAGCTCTGACAGAGGCTGGAGCTGCGAGGAAGAACCCAACTGTTACTCCACCCAAAACTGCAGAAAGGGCGAGCAGCAGTGAGAGAGTCGTGTTGGTGCAAAGAACTCGAGTGGACCAAAAGCTGCACCCACAATGTTTTTAGCAGCTTTGTCTGATTGTTTAATAAAAAGATGAACAAATCTGTGTGTGTGTGTGTGTGTGTGTTGCACTCTGACTTTGATAAAGGGCCAAAGATTCAGACGTTGTTCCCGCAGCAGGTCTGAGTTTGGCATCCTGCTGTATAAGAACTCCTCGTTTGTGTATTCATTTGTCCAAAGGCACAACCACTTATCAACTACTCACAAAAGCACAGCGCTCATCTTTGATGAGGCAGAAACACGACCAGTTCAGTCAGTCCCCGTATGTATCTGCAGATTTACAACCACAGTAACATCAGCGCAGCTGAAAACTGTCGAAGACAAGAAACAAAACAAGTGACAGGATCACTTCAACATTCAAACATCTTTATACGCTAAAATATATAATCAAGCTAAAACATAATTAAATGAGGCAGAGGTGGGGAGACCAAAAAAACAGGAACAGGAAACTTTAAATGTGCACCAACAGCTGTTTCAGCACATGAACTGAATCCCCCACTACCAGGCTTTATGATATTTAAGCTTTAGCTAATAATCATCCACCCAGCAGGCTCCTGGGTGGTTCCTCAGGTGTTCCACTGGACTTACTGTAAATCAGAAGCTGGACTTCACCACGTTGGATTTGAAGAATAAAAAACAACAAATCTGCGACAGGCAGACCCCTTCACCTGACTCTCAATTGATTTTAATCATGTGCTTCATGAGAGACACAAAACTGAACTACTCCTCATCATCATCATTATCAGTAAGTCCATCCAGCTGCTCTGAGATTGTAAACAGCTGGAGTGCCATCGCGTTATTGGATCAAAGTACAAAACTTTATTGTTTTTGACATTTTTGCCAGCAAAGTATCGATAAAGGTTCTTAAAAAATGAAAACACAGTGTTTGGGTTTTTTATACGTTCTTTAATGGGGCTAAATGAACAGCACACAGTTTGCTTAAAAGATTTATTGATAAGCAGGGGCGGAGCGTGGGGGTGGCTTACTGGGCTTAAGCCCGGGTTGTTTTGTCAGAAGCCCGGGGTCTTTTGAAGTGTAATTTTTTCATAGTTAGATGCCTGGCTGACAACTGTATAAAACAAAAAGTACACACAATATTCGAAGCACATAGTGCACACTGTGGGAATTTACGACTGTGCGTGAATCCCCCCTGATATTGGTATGATCCGAGCTCAGGCACTAAGCGACTGAGCGAGGGGGCGGGGCAGCTGCTGCCCGTGAGTGCGCTGTTGGAGAAACGGAGCCAGCCATACTAAGGAGAGCTTAAGTTTGACCAGGTACCAAAGCAAATCATTCGTACCGTACAAATAATGTAAATATGACGGTGCATCACGAAAGATTGATATGAAACTGATCACTTGGCCCATGTTACGTTACTCGCTCTTCAAGTGAATCAACAAATGGCGAAATGAAAAGCCGAACAAATGCTATTTTTTAGAGAGTCTTAGCTTACGTGTGTTTATTTCATATTCTCAGTTCTTACCCTCCCCGACTAAATCGGTTTCAGTTATGTACTGAAATATAAGAATGGACATTAGAGGGTTCTTTCAAAGAAAAAACTCAGGTAAATGTTATTTTATATATTATGCTTTGTATGTTGTTCAGTATATTTCTATGCAAAACAAGAGGGGTTTCAGTACACAGCAGGATATTCACATTTATAACCAGATATTTACACTTTAGGGAGAAAACATAAAACATTTTTACTGTACAACATCAATTTAGAGTAAACTTTTGTTTTAGATAAATATTGAAACATCTTTTGAATGAGTTAAATGTCAGAATAAAGAGAGACAGAGCTGTCTATTTTTTATCACTTTCATTAAATTTAGGAGCACATATACACTAAGTTTATTGTTAATTAATAAGAAAACTCCAGAGGATTCCATTCTGAGCTGAAGAAGCTTCTGATTGGTTCGTAGAGTCCATGTGAGTAAACTGGTGGCACAGCTGTGGATGCATATAAGGCAAAACACAGAGGCTGTTTCTGTGACATGGGAAAATCAAGAGATGTCAACCAAAACAGCAGGAACAGAACTGTGGAGCTGCATAAGTGTGGCTCAGTTTGAATACAATTTGGTGCCATTTGCAATTAAGAAATACAGACAGTTTCTCTCTTTACTCTTAAAGTTAACAAATATGTTTTTATATTTATCTAAAAAATAAACATTTAGTCTGATTTGATGTTACAATTAAAAAAGTGTTTTTATCTGAAGAGTAAATATCTGGTTTCAACTGTAGATTTGATGATTGTCAGCACAAAGAGAGAGAGAGAGGAACAGAGAGGGAGATGGAGAATGAGGACAGAACAGAGATGAACAAGAGCAGGTGAGACACACATGTTAGTCAAATGGTTGCTTACTAAAAGTATCACCGTATCATAGGTACTCATGTATCTCGTACCTAGTGTTTCTTTTTAGGTTTGCTATTTTTCAAATTCTATATTTATTAAGTTCTGCAGGCTTGTTTGCACAACGAGGATAAATAATTATATAAACTTTTCTCAATCTAAATATTGTACTTTGGTAGAATTAAATAAATAAGTGTAGTGCAGGTCTATGATGATTTTTAGTGCTACTATCATCTAGTTCTGATTGTGGTTATGTCTTGGTTAAGTCCCCCCCCCCCCCTCAAAAAAAAAAAAATCCCACATGCATACTACCCTTTAGGGCTAAGCCCCGGGTGTTTCAAATGTCTGGCTCCTCCTCTGTTGATAAGGCAGCACAATACGTGAGTGGTTAGGACTGAAGATTTTACAGGACACATTTTCACCATAAAAATCTGTTGCACAGTAGGACCTGTTAGCTTAGCCAGACATCCTCAGACCCTCCTGACGTGGTCACACATGTCACCTTGTAAAAATAAAAACATTTAAAACATTCAATCGAGCGACCTGTCGCGCAAAACTAGGCCGGTAGTGTGCTTGGCCTTTAAACTTATAGCATATGTATTGCTGTGAGAGTCCACTAGAGGGTGCAGTGGAAAAAGTGATTTATAAAAAAAACCCTCCTGATTCGTGCAGCTGAGCTGATCATTATGCCAACCGTGTTTTGCAAAAATCGATAAAAAGGTTATGATCGATATCTTGTAGACTGTGCATGCAGCCACCTCTGTTTTTTTTCCCCTTTTCCCAAATTTTGCTTATGTCTGATTTATTTTTCACACGTAGGTGAATGCAAACTTCATCTAAACGCCTGCTGTTGGTGTGTATCCTGTGGATGGATACTCTTAATTTATGCTAACGTTACTCAGTGTGCTGACACGTCCATCATCCTGTTATTATACCTAATCCTTCTCATTAACCTGCTCTCTTCTTTTTGATTTATTATTAGTGCTGACTAGCTGCAGATGAACCACCACACAGGGAAGGCGGAGCATGAAGGTTGGCAGTTAGCGTCTTAGTCATCCTCCCTCACTGGCGTTACGTTTTGTTGCTTTTGTAGTTCTCTGTATTATGAGTTGAGCTGGGAGTTACCCACAGTCTTCAGTTTTTGGTTAGATAGGAAGCAGATGGTTGGTTCACAGCCTTCTTTGTCTTTTGTTTATCTGTTTTTCCTTTGAAAGTAACTTTATTTTCATTATTATAACAGCAGCAGCATGGTGACAACTCATATTAGGTTTTCTGTGTGCCTTTGAATTTGAAGTTATAACATGTTTGGGGGCTTGTCCGGGACACAGGACCTCTCATACCTTACAACACTGTACAGTCTATACAGCAGGTGTCTTCCTGTTTAAACTCTACTCTACCCCAAAGGTTTTTTCTCCTGAAATGACCAGAAAACTTGTTTTTGATATACGGTTTTAATAACAGTGATAAAATCATTGGATATGTTGTATATTTGAGATTCCTCTGTTGAACTGTCCTCCACCCTTCATTAATGACACATCCTCAGGTATAATAATTCCACTCCAAAATGGTGGAAATGTGCGCCTGTTCACTACGTTTAACTGAAGACAGCAGGGCATTCATCTACATAAACCTGCTGAACCTTTCAGTAGATTCAGAAGAAAGTGATCAGTGGGTAAAAAGTTGTTTCATCTGTAGGTAGTGCTACTGAAACCAGTGCAGGAATGAATAAAAGTGCAATTCCAACAATGGCCACTAGATGCCATCTCTAATTCGCATTCAAAAAGCACAATTTCATTGAGTCCTTTTTTGGTCTCTTTCACTAAATCTGAGGAAGTGTGCGGGTGCTCACATCTTCATTAATATCATGTTGAGGCTTTGATGTGTTAGCTTGGTTCACTGGGAGGAGTACAAAGCTTCTCTCTGAGAAGCAGAGCAGTAGATAGTGGCATACAAATGAGGTCAAGCATAGTACTTGAGTAAATGTGCTTAGTCCTCCACTGTGAGTGAGATGATAGGTTGTTCTGCCCTCAGGCGCCCCAGTTTGGTCTGGCCTGACCCGAGTGGACCTTTGGACTGGCCTGCTGCCAATTGAGCTGATGGAGCAGCTTTGGTCCCTGAATGCACCGCTTCGCTCTGATATGGAAAGTGGATTTATCGACCCCACAGACTGTGTGTTAAACACATCACGGCTGCAAGATGTGTTTGAAACATTTAGTTTTGTCCTCAAAGACAGGAACCTGTGTGGGGGTGAAAGATGATGAAGCCTCCTCCAGAGGAAGAATCAGATCCTTTGGCAGCATTAAGAGGATCAGCTGTACGGTAATCTCCCGGCTCACAGAGACAGCACCTTCTCCAAATCACTGTCTCAGTATTACAAAACTATTAGCACACAAGTCGCTGTAGCAGTATTCTCAGACATGGATGCATAGCCACAGTTCAGGTCCTTTTACTGTGCTTCTGTCTCAGTATTGATGGACTGTTTGTTTGCAGAAAGTGTAGCTTGATGCTTTTCTTATAGATCAAAGTCAGATGAATAAATCTGGGGCGAAAATCTTTGATGTTGAGATGTTGAAAAGATTTAAAGTTTTTCTGAAAGCTCGTAGTAATTAGAAGAATTATTACTATTAGTTATTATCATCATTATTATTATTGGTAGTTGTTTTTATTAATGCTGCTGTTAAAACTCAACCTCAGGTATCTCAACTTTCTGATTCTCAGTCCAGCGTCAGTGCGACACATTTTCTAAATAGTTGAAGCAGAAATTAGCAAAATGTTGGATGAAATGAGGTTCTCTATGGCAAAGGAATATGAAGACCTTGTTCCCACTGCAGTGGTGTTGGTTCCATACATATAGCACATACAAGAGAAAGACTTGGTGGCACCACAAACTCCTGGTCCAGGGGGACCTACAGCAGGAGGGGGTTGGCAGATGCAGCTCACAGAGTCCATCGTGACCTTCTTCACATGAAAATCAGCCAGGCTTCCTCTCTGTAATGTTAAACCTGTCCAAACGGCCAATCACAGCTCACTGCTTCCATGTTTCTCTCATTGGTTGTTCCCCGTCCGGCCCTCAATAATGATCAGTAAGACCGGCGTCAGGTCCATCAGGGTCTTCAGCATGTCCATGATATCTTCGTGGTCTTTGGCTCCCTCGATGAACTCCTCCAGGGTCAGCTCACCTGCAGGGTCAGAGGTCAGAATCCATAATTTAATAAACAAAATGCCTCTTAAACACAACACAGACCAAAATGTGGAAGAGCTGCCCATCAATTATATAGTGGGAAGTCGTTTGGGGTGTAGGTCGGATCTTCAACTGTGTCGTTTACTAATTATTTGGTTGATTGTTGGCTGTCATGCGACTTTGGTCCAGATCTGGCAGAGAGGAGTTACAGAGTTTACTATCTGAGCTGGGCTCAGCTGTCTTCATTACCTTCTCCTTTCACATCAATCCTCTCAAATATGAGCGAGACGATTTCCTCGGGGTCGATGTCTTTGTTCCGTGTGATGTCTTGGATGGCCTGCAGATGGAGACACCAAGGACAAATAACAAGGTTCTCAATAAGTTTCTGAATCATGAAGATGAGTCAGCATTCAGTAAAATAATCTCTGACTGAGCTTAACGTTTTGTATCGGTCAGTTTCAGGTTTTTTATAACTAGTAATGGGTACCGGTATCCCGTGCCATGATGGCACCGGTTGTGACATAAACGGTACTAACCAGACCGAAAAGCAGCGCACATTTCGGTGCTTTTTTTCCCCTGAGCTGTGATACACTTCTAGCCAATCATTTTACGTTTCTGAGGATAGTAGGCGGGGCCAGGTACGTACGTTCTTTTAGAGCAGAGCTACAGATTAAAAATGCCCAAGGCGAAGCGGTCAAAGTCTGGCTGTACTTCACAGCAAAAGATGCAAACTCAGCAGCAACAAGTGCTTTAAGCTGATACTGTGATACTGTCAAAGGAGGTAACGCCTCAAATCCGATGAAACACCTGGCGACGTATAGCATTTTGTTAAAAGCCGAGAAATGCGCCGTATTTGATAGCTTGCTGCGAGACCTCACACCGAGCACATCTACTGCGGGTGTGGTGCCCGTTATCAGACCCGGAGTTAGCAACATCCCCCAAAAACCCGAAGAGAGTCCTGGCCCCTAGCCCTGCCAGTGTAGCAGAAATGATGAGGATGATGATGCAGCAGCAGCCGTTCTTCTCTGCGTGAGTAGCTTCATGTTGCTCGTGTGTAATTTACGTTGAGTAGGCTAACCACGTTATTAAATTAATGCATGTAAGGTGAACTAGCAAACATCATCATAGCTACATGCGGCTGTCTTCTTGTTTGATGGCAGATACTCCCTTCACCCTGGCCAAAAAGGCTAAAATGACCAAAGAAAAAGTGGAAAACAGTTAAACATGAGAGGTTTTTGGACAAAGTTTGTGTTTTTTTCCATTGTTTAAGCACTGCTTCCAGCCAAGAGTGATACCATATATGCCCCATAGCTGCAGAAAAGGCTAACATTGTTATCTTTTTACAAAAAAACAGCTGAACATGAGAGGTTTTTGGACCCATTTGTGTTCTCCATTCTTTAAGCACCGGTTCGAGCACCGTTTAAGCACCGCCACAGTTTCAAAACTACTGGTTTGGCACCGGTATCGGATAAAACCTAAACGATACGCATCCCTATTCATAACTGCTGCTGCAGGGATCGCTCAGTCCAAAGAAGAAGAACCAATGATGTCACGAGGTTCTTCTTCACCACCATGGCCGGTGAAAGCCTGAAACAAACACGTGTTCCTGTCAGGAGCGATTCAGCTGTAAAAGATCAAAGAATCCACGTTAGGATGCAAACAGAGGACCTGGAGGGGGCGTGGTGGTCTCACCAGCTGTTTGCTAAGTTGTTCATGTTCAGGTTGGAAGGAACCCTTTTATAATGCTAACTCATATTTCGTATCTGACGAGTGAGCATTCGGCCACCAGTCTGGTTACTCTGCAGGGAACGACCAGTACTGTGATTTAGCTCACGGTATCCGTGTCCGAGGCTCCGAGATTACCAACTCCAGAAGCTGAATCAGATGTTTCCGATGCTTTAAAGATGTCCTGGTAAATGTAATCTTGTTCTCCATGTTCTCTGGTCCACGACTGGTCAGAACACAAAGGGAACGGCTTGTTCCACTTTCAGCAGTTTCCTTGAC
The DNA here is from genome assembly GCF_041146795.1 of Maylandia zebra. Lineage (NCBI taxonomy): Eukaryota > Metazoa > Chordata > Actinopteri > Cichliformes > Cichlidae > Maylandia > Maylandia zebra. The sequence continues at coordinate 33,528,350 of NC_135176.1, read as the reverse complement.
TGATTGATTGAGCTCAGAGGATTAGCAGCGGTCTAAGTTCAGAGCTAATCCAGCCCTGTTCTCTGTGCTGCTGATTCAGGATCCATGTGGAGAGGGACGCTCTTGATTTCAGTCCAACTTTCCTGTAAAGCTGGAAATATTGCAGATGTCTAGTGTGTGAGTTTGAAACCAGTTTTCTATAAATACATAAACCTTTCTGTGGGACTAAGACAAAATGTAATTGCTGCACCGACCTTAAAAGACACCATGACATCATTTGAAGCTTGAAGCAGTCGACGCAGTGTCAGCGGGATTAAACTGTCTTAAGATAGAAGCTGAGCAGGCAGCATTAAAAAGCTCAAAGACAGGAGAAGATTAAGCCTGTGTCAGCGTGGTGGTCCGTTCATTACCGTGAAGATGGTCTCCAGCTCTTCCTTGTCGATCTTTCCGTTGCCGTCCTGGTCGAACAGTTTGAAGTACCACTTCAGTTTCTGGTTGATTTCTCCCTTCAGCATCAGGCTGATGGCTGCGATGTACTCCACAAAGTTAATGTAGCCATCCTGCAGACACGAAGCAGGGAGTTAAAACCGCACCAGCGAGGGGGCGTTCAGGGACATCCTGTAAGATTCACACCTCAGTTTTAATATGGACGTTTGTTCAGCTTCACAAAACCAAAGCAGAGCAAACGTGACAGACAGAGAGTCTGATGCTGTGGTTCAGCTGTGCAATAATTCTGCACATTAAAAACTGTAGGTTTATGTTACTGTAATACTTACAGGGGTTTTATGACCAGTTTCCACAACAGCAAAACTCGTAGATGAGACTAACAATCATCAGCATTCTTGGGTTGCACATTCACCGATCATCTGACACTGAATCCCAGCTCCTGATTGGTCAGACTGCGGCTTCAGTCCATCACGTGGTGCTCAGTTTGAGGACTCAAAGTGCTTTTTTCACCACGCAGGTTGGAGGAGCCCAGGATCGAACCACCAACCATCCACATTATAAAACCACCTCCTAAAGTCTCCACACAGAGCTCAACCATTCATGCCTCCAGGCCTCTGTGGGAGGACCTCTTACACCTGAACATCCACCCAGTTCCAGCTTTATTGAAATGTGGACTACTTGTTGTAATAAATGGTTAAAATGCCTCCTGCTCTTTATATTTTACACATGTCGTTGCTGCAGGCTGAAGCCTTTAATCCAGAGGTGGCAGAAGTACAGATACCCGGGTTTAAAAATACTGCGGTAAAAGCTGAAGGGTGAAAAAGTACCGAGTCTGAAATGTACTCAGAGTCAGAAAGGACAAAGCGAACTGAACCTTGTGCTATATTAAGAAAATAATAAAATAATTTTAGTACATGAGATCATTTACCTGGAGATCTCCTGCTGCCCTTCACCTGATCACAGCATCCTCACACACACAGCTCTGCATGCTGATGGAGCAGGAAGTCCTGCCTCTCCCGGTCGAGCGAGCGCTCTGCACCACAGAGCGATTTTAACGTTTCCATGAAAGCTTTGAGTTTAAAGACTCGTGTTCACAGTATGAGCAACATTTCACATGTGCTGACGTCTGGTTTCATGTTGACAAGAATCAACCTCCAGACTGAAACATGGAGCTGCAGTTCATCTGGTGTTAAACAGCAGAATAAACATGTTTGCAGCCTGATACACAAACTGGTCTCTGTGGAGAACTTTTAAACTGCATTCAGAATTAAGGTTGGTGTTATTAGAGGCGTGGCCTCTGTGACTGACAGGTGGATGGTGGCACTTTGATGACATCATGTGACCAATAGCACGGCTGCTGTGAGTTTCTAGGAGTTTATTCGGACTGACTCTTACATGTAACCACGACTACACCATCACCTACGTTAATATTTCAAAACGAGGGATTTCTGATTTGAAGATTCATGTGGTCGCATAGCAACAGCTGCCCAGGCGACACACTGTCAACAGGTTTCTGTGTAAAACTTTATATTCAGCCTTGTATGTGAACATCGACCACAAGCTTCTGTGTCCACTACTTTAAAAACATAGCCTTTAGATATCTGATGACTGGTTTTGGTACATCCTGTATCCACAGTCAGATTTATCAATAAGGAAAGCCCGGTCAGCATTATTGATTTTTGATTGGGCTCATTCACAAGCTGCAGAGCTCTCAGCTCAGCCCTACAAGCAGTAGGTCGAGTTTTCTCTCATAAATCAGACGTTTTCATTTCAAAGCACGTCCCATGTAGAGTCTTTCTTTCTTTAAGCTGAGCTTTCATGTGACCTTTAACCCCACTTTAGTAACACTCGTCTCAAATTGATATCAAAGCCTCATAACCAGCTGTCATACTACCAGCCTGATATAACAGGTTATATGTCATTATTAGATGTTTTGGTCTAATAAGGTGCAGGAAAGCAAATCAGCTCTAAACCCGTCGACGTGTCACTGCTGTCAGATTACTTTTACTTTCCTGCAGAAGCCGCGTCCTATAAACATGGAAGAACAGGCTGGGCAAACTGACGTGGAACGCACCCCGTCCATGTCGAAGGTGAAGAAGACCTGCTCCACGTAGCGGTTGGCGTCCTCGTTCATGCCCTTCAGGTTGAGTATGGCCTTCAGCTCGAACAGCGTGATGAGGCCTGACGGAGACTCCTTCATGAACTTGTTGTACCAGTGGTGCATGTCCTCTGCCAGGATGTCGTCCAGGGTCGAGCCGTGGTTCCCCATGGCGGAGGAGACCAAGGCCCGGTGCGCTGCTTGTTAAAGGCGGTCTGCAGTCCTGCGATCCTCCTCAGGACAGGAAACCCCACAGAAGACGATCAGGCTGCAGGCGGAGGCTCGAGGTGGCCCACATCCAGGCTGCCGTGACTCTGCAGGCACCGAGCGAACCTCAGGACTCTGTAACCCTCTTAGGTCCTGCAGGAAGAACCAAAGAAGCACTGAAAATAACTCCCTAATGAGATCACCACAGGGCTGTGCTGTGGAGGCCGATCCAGGACAGGAGGGCGGGATGGCCCTGGAAGCAGAATTATGTAACCGGCTCACCTGGCAGGCTGCGTTCACACAGAGAGGTTTCCCAACGTGACGCCCACGCAGGACGTTCCTCGCTGCTCAGCTGAGGGGAAAAGTTCAGAAACACACGAGAACCAAGGAGAAAGACGCCCACGCCAGAGAACAAGCAGACCACTGAAGACCAAGACCAGCTGCTCCCACGGTGCAGGGATCCAGAAACGTCTGTGACTATTTTTCTCCTTCTTTCACACGAGCAGGAAGTGAAGGAGGCACGAGAACTGATGACTTCAAAGCAGTTACTTTGGTTTAGTTTCTTTCAAAGCTCTGCTGCGTGTCAGTTTCTGTTCTGGAAAGTTTGCTTTAAGTAAGTTACCCATGGCCGTTTCCTTAATTATTCCACCCAACGCCTGAAACCACGGCCCGAGCATCAGCGGCCTCAAGCAGAGACGCACGGCGCTCTAATCAGATCATCCAGGCAGCGGCTCGACCTGCCGGCAGGTTAAATCAGAGCTGAGACGTCCTGTTGGTCACACTTTCATCAAACAAGAAAAATAAACACAAAATGTCGTTTCTGGTCACTTTGACCTGATCAGTGAGTTTCTCCTTAAACTCATGGATGTCATTTTTGTTTAGTCTCTTTATTATTGTTGAATCGTGACCTCTGACCTTAGCTCAGACATGTGAAGCCTGCAGTCTTCTTCTGGGTTCTTCTCTGAAGAGTAATTTTGGTCAGCCGGTCACTCCTGGGAAGGTTCACCCACTGTGGGTTTTCTCCCACTGTGGATCACTGGAGTCAGACTGATGATGTCACTGACTCTGGTGCTTCTTTACAGCAGGAAGTGTCTGAGATCTTTGGCCTGCTTCACGTTGTCACACTGTTTCACATCACTGAAGGCTCAGATGTGAAGATTAAATCTGGCCCGAGTCTTACTGAGGTTGGTCAGGACGCCATGTTCATCATCTCATCGTACCTGATGTGATTTCATGATGTCTCTAAATTTTGAGAGGATTTTTTTTTTCTTGTGTTTTGACCTTGGAAGTTTTTACCTGCTGCTGAATGAGCGTACGAAGTTCCATTAGTTTGTCATTATTATCAGGAAGTCCTAAAAACTCCCTGAAAAGCCTTCAGCTGATCCAAAATGCTGCAGCAAGAGTCCTGACAGGGACTAGAAAGAGAGAGCATATTTCTCCTGTTTTGGCTTCCTGTTAAATCCAGAATTCAAAATCCTGCTCCTCACATACAAGGTCTTAAATAATCAGGCTCCATCTTATCTTAATGACCTTGTAGTACCATATCACCCTATTAGAGCACTTGGCTCTCGCTCTGCAGGCCTACTTGTTGTTCCTAGAGTATTTAAAAGTAGAATGGGAGGCAGAGCCTTCAGTTTTCAGGCCCCTCTTCTGTGGAACCAGCTTCCAGTTTGGATTCAGGAGACAGACACTATCTCTACTTTCAAGATTAGGCTTCAAACTTTCCTTTTTGCTAAAGCATATAGTTAGGGCTGGACCAGGTGACCCTGAATCCTCCCTTAGTTATGCTGCAATAGACGTAGGCTGCCGGGGATTCCCATGATGCATTGAGTTTTTCCTTTCCAGTCACCTTTCTCACTCACTATGTATTAACAGACCTCTCTGCATTGAATCATACTTGTTATTAACCTCTGTCTCTCTTCCACAGCATGTCTTTATCCTGTCTTCCTTCTCTCACCCCAATTGGTCGCAGCAGATGGCCCCGCCCCTCCCTGAGCCTGGTTCTGCCGGAGGTTTCTTCCTGTTAAAAGGGAGTTTTTCCTTCCCACTGTTTCCTCCTCACACGTTGTGTACCATTGTAATAGATTAACCTATTGGTTATCGGGCGGTCGTGGCTCAAGAGTTGAGAGTTCGCCTTGTAATCGGAAGTTTGCCGGTTCGAGCCCCGGCTCGGACAGTCTCGGTCGTTGTGTCCTTGGGCAAGACACTTCACCCGTTGCCTACTGGTGGTGGTCAGAGGGCCCGGTGGCGCCAGTGTCCGGCAGCCTCGCCTCTGTCAGTGCGCCCCAGGGTGGGTGTGGCTACGATGTAGCTGCCATCACCAGTGTGTGAATGTGTGTGTGAATGGGTGGATGACTGGATATGTAAAGTGCTTTGGGGTCCTTAGGGACGAGTAAAGCGCTATATAAATACAGGCCATTTACCATATTGTTAATTTGGAGACTACGATGAGTCTTTATTTGTAAAGATAAAACTTTTTAAAATACAGTTAAAAGTCTCAAATTTCTACTCTGTGCGTCACCAGAGCTCAGTGGGCCAGACTTGTACAGCTGACATCCACCTTCATGTGTTTAACGCCCCTGATAAGTTTGCATTATCAGGGGCGTGTCCTGTTTGACTGACAGGTAGCTTCGTCATCGCGCTGCAGCTGTGACACGGAAAAATCAGAAGTCATTAGCAACTCTTTATTTCTTTGAGCACTGCCAGATAAAATAAAACAGAGCAGATCATCATTATGGTAGCAAAAGTATTTTAATTTCATCATCAGAAGCACTTTGTGACGTCACCGCCTCCTCAGGCTGCGTGTCGCCATCCAATCAAAACCTCGGAGGTTCCCAGAAATCAGTCAAACCTAACGAGGCTTCGAGGGTTCCCTCACAGCTGTGGCTTTAAACACAGACACAAACCATTTATCATCATCATCATCATCATCATGGTAGGCAGCACACAGTAAGAACAGACAGGTCACAGTATATATGGCTAAACAGGAAGAATGCAGTGTTGTGGTGTGGAAAGGCGTTGAGTGGAAACGAACAAGCTCGGCTGGACCTTCGCACGATTGGCCGAGCGTCTTCGCTCATTCGCAGATGGCGGGCGGCGCCTCAGAGTTTCTAAATATTCGCCTCCTGAGCGTCTGCAGGCCTCTTCAGTCAGGTGTAGCTGATACGGGGTTTCTCTCCCAGCACTCCAGGGGCTCGTCGACGCGTGGTCCTCATCGGGCTGAGCTTGTTGCTTCCTGCGGGGGAAACGTTGCAGTTTTTCAGTACATGTACACAAAGTACACAGAGTACTGCACTGATGTCACTCTGGAAGGAGAACAGGTACTTCACCTCGCTCTGTTCTTCTTCTTTGCCGTCTGTCAGTGTAGCGTCTTCGGTCGGGTCCTGTTTCTGCGTCTCTGGCGACCTCGGCTCCTCCTCCTTCTTCTCTGATGATGATGGTGCCTCCTCCTCCTCTTCTTCTGCAGACCCTTTCTCTCCCTCCTGCACATCACCGTCGCCGCTCTTTGGCTCTTCCTCTTCGTGAGTTTGGTTTTTCTCAGCAGCTGTTGGGGCGTCTGTTTGATCCTCCTTCTTGAACACGTCACCCTCACTGCCCTGCTCGCCGTCCTGCTTGCCGCCTGCTGCAGTTTTGTCAGCGGGGTCAGTTGTGGAGCTCACCTGTGTGTCTGATGCATCTTTGGCCTCCACCTCTCCACTGCTGGATGTCCTGTGGCGGCGTGATGGCGGACGGCGGCGGATGGAGTGGCGAGCTCTGCCCTGGAGGAGAACCAAAGGGTGATCAACTGAGTGTTTAGGCTGGCCGGCGCAGGTATTTACAGGTCACTGAATGCATCACATGAACGCCTTGGAGGGGTCTCACCTTGTTGATGCTCTGCAGGACCGATCCGTCCGCCACAGTGGCAGGTTCCTCAAAAGAGGCGGGGCCTTCCGTTTCAGTTACAGGAGAGGTGACTGGGCTGGTGGGGGTTGCTGAGGACGAGGTGGTTACTGAGGTAGCAGGTGGGGCGGAGCCAGGGGAGGGCAGGGGGAAGTTGAGAGGCAGCATCCTGATGCCAGGGCTCTTCATAGGAGGACCCGTGGGCGAGAGCACGAGTTCAGCCTGCAAAGTGATGTCAGAGCGATGTCAGAACGATGTCAGAGTGATGTCAGAACGATGTCAGAGTGATGTCAGAGTGATGTCAGAGTGATGTCGGTGCATGTTTACACCAGCAGGGGGCAGCAGAAACCTGCTGGACTCACCTGGATTTTCTCAATTAGACCAGAGTTCCTCTTGACTTTGACAGGTGACGTCGGGGCACCTGCAGGAGGCTGACACACACACACACACACACACACACACACACACACACACACACAGGTGCGTTTATTTCGTAGATCTTCATGTAAATGTGGAGACCAGACGAGGAGCCCCTCGGGAACGTGACCTCAGCTCTCGATTGTCATGTTTAATTTTTGTGCCTTTTTTCCGTCACCACACCAGAAGAACGTGAAACTGTATAAAACTAAAGTGTTCAGTCACAGTTCGTGGATTTTCTTTGACAATATATCCCATCATGCTCTTGAGTTACCTCTGAAGGGTGCGTGGACTCGAGCAACGACGATTATTGGCTCAAACTTAAATATTACAAACAGTGCAACTAAATTGCAGATATAAAGGCCCAGTTTACAACAACAGACACCTCGAGGTGCTGATTGTTGTAGGAAAGAGACTCTGACGATCAGAGCAAGCACTTGGCAACAGTGGGAAGGAAAAAGTGCCATTTAACAAGAAGAAATGTCCTGCAGAACCAGCATCAGGATCTGTGTCTACTTCCTGTTTGTATCGAGAGTGACGAACTGGGCGGCTGCGGTGAAGAGAGGATGCTCCACCTACCTATCTGTGGTCATGAGTCAGTGACAGGGAACACAGCGGTGTTTCCCCCACAGGTCGCAGGGCTCAGCCTCGGAGAAGCTGCGACTCCTTGGAATGAAAATGAGCCGGATGAGGTGGTCTGGACACCCAGTCCGGCGTAGTCTGTGTTTAATATGGCTTTTGTGTTGTTAACATGTTTAATGTTTTGTATTTTCTTCTATTTGATCTCAAAAAGCTCCTAAAACAGTCAGTGATCACTGTTGACCTCCCTCGGCTTTTAGTACCGCTAATCATTTATTTAAGCTCAGTTTTTAAAACCTTAGGATGCAACTACAGCCCAGCCCATGCAGCAGTATATGAATGACTAACCTCGTATTGTGGATGGATTATCTCAGTTGTTCTCCTGGCTGAAGTTTGGTCCTTTTACAGCATCCTGCCATGCGATTACATTTGTTCCTGACCACCGAGAACACTCACGTTAACTTTTATCCAGTGGAAAAAAAGTTAGCTTGTTTATATTATGCTAACATAGCTGTGTTGCTAGCGGTCACGTAGCACATCATTATATAGCAGCTAGCCCAACTTCAGTAACCCTACAAACGTCACTGCTGTTTAGTTTTCTGTCTTCATTTATGCTGGAAGTGATAGCAGAGCTGTACGTTTGAATTTGTTTCCAAAACCCCGCAGTCAGGACATGCTATATTGTATTTAGATAGAAGCTAGCGAGCTAACTCCCTGCTAACTTCTAACTCCGTTAAATGTCATAAATTCCGTTTTCATGGATGCCTGGATGCTAAACTCAATTGTTACACCTGGTAGAGCAGAACGCTGATCATTTTATTAAAGATGAAAGACTTTAGACAGTTTTTCAACTCTCAGTAATGCCATAGTGATCGTTTGATATATGGACCTGCAGCGGAGTTTAGACCCAGACACGGCTAGTGACGTCAGACTTAATGACCTGATCGGCTGTGATTCAG
>NC_135176.1:33474785-33514785 GCF_041146795.1 Maylandia zebra | reverse complement strand
CCCAAACATCCAGCGGGACTCCAGTAATCCTCAGCTCGACAGCATTTAAAGCCTTTCTATTTCTCCCTTTCATAATATCATATTTAAATTTCAGTAAGACTTAAAGCTTGCTTTGTCAGGGGCGTGGCCTCTTTGACTGACAGGTGGATGGAGACACAGGCGGCTGTAGCTGCTAGCTGTCTGCTAGCTTCACCTCAGCTAACTGGACTCTGAATCAGACCTCTATTTGGGCTGTTGGGCGTTTTTAATGATGTCATGGGACCAATAACATGGCTGCTGGGAGGTCACTGTACTAACAGAGCGTACAACAAGCCTGAGCTCCTCGCCACCCTCTCATCTGAATATGGCCACTCCCTGCCCAGAACAACAACAACATGATGGCGGCTAAAATGCTTTCATACACAACATGCAGCTGCACTGGGACCATGTGCAGGTGAAGGTGCTCTGAGCACAGAGTCAGTAATCCAGCCCTGATGTCAGGAAGGCCTACGTGACTCTCCACATCCTGTGAGGACAGAGCAGACTACGGTTCGTTGTTAACTGATAACTATTTTTAAAGCAGAGATAAGTCCTGGGCCTTCGTGGAATCGTACGAGCTGCAGTTTGCACACGCTCAGTGCACGCCACCTCACCGAACCTGCAGGGTTGTCACTGCGTCAGTAAAGCCAGAATGAGCAGAAATATGTGGACGCCACACTGGCCGCCTGCTCAGAGTCATGGCGAAATTGCAGCAGTTCCTTTTAAAATGTTCACTCTGCAGTGTGCTCGACTTTGATCTGAACTCCACTGTGATGCAGCAGAACACACACACACACACACACACACACACACACACACACACACACACACACACACACACACGTGTAAACCCAGCAGCAGCTGAAAGCAAAGTTTGAGAAGTTTTACCTCCATCCTGCTCGTCGTCTCTCAGCCGCCTCGCTTGTGTCGAGTATGTGTGAAAGAGAGAGAGAGCCAGCCTGCAGGTTAAATATAGAAGCAGAGTCATTTCAGAGCGAGAGAGCGAGAGAGAGAGAGCTCATGTTCTGTCACATGGTCATCACCTCGCTCTGTTTCTGATCGTCCTGCAGCTTCATGCCCATCAATTAAACCTGGTTTAATTCAGCTCATGCTCATTAACCTGACGTCTCTGAGCTCGGTCTGCACGATCGTCACATTTAAACCCGTGAAACCGCTGAGCGCTCAGAAGTGGAAGGAAGACTTTTGCTCGCAAACACTGTTCTCAGTTAGAGTCATTTTGTTTACAAATGAAGAACTTAAATCTTTCACAACAGAGTCGCTACGAAACACGGTTATCTGATCACATCAGCTCCGACTGCTTCCTGCACCCACTGTGTTCCAATTATTTCCTCTGTGAACATTACACAGCTGCAGCTTGATGGCTAAACCGTCTTTAAGCATTAATTACTGTTTGCAGTTTTGTCATCATTAACACTTTCTTCAACACTTTCTTTTTGTGGATTTTTTAAAAATAAAATCTGACTACAGAGATGAAGCTTTTAAAAATGCATTCCTCCTGATCGCCAGCAGGGGGCGACTGCTCTGGTTGATGGGAAAATGAGCGTTCTGCTCAGTGAACTCTCTCCGGATCACTTTATGGTCTCGCTCTCTGGCTTCAGGTCTGATGCTCCCTTTGGAGATTACGGTCCTATCAGAGTCACAGAGGAGCAGGAAGTGGAAACATTGGGTTCAAGTGGTTCTGCCTTATGATTGGCAGATAGAAAAAGGCACCAAAAAAACAGACAGTTAGCAGCTACAGCTGCCTGCATCGCCATGCACCTTTAATACAAAAAGGCCACGCCCCTAATAATGCAAACTTTACCTTTACAGTGTGTTTTCACCATTATATGGATTATAAACTGGCCCGTGAGGACCCGGAGAAACATTCGGGGTTCTTCTCTATCTGTTGAAGGCTGTTTACCTCAGCTGTCAATGCTGCGTGATGGCTGGAGTTAATGTATGTTGAACCGTTGGAAAGTACTGCTGTTAGCTAATCTTACCATCTTTTAGCTGCTGTTAGCTGCTGTTAGCTGCAATTGGTTTCTGTTAGTCAAAGCTGCACTAACATTTTGGGATGCTTAGCTCAGACTGCATCAGTTTGATGGACAATATAATTACACACTAATCTGGGAGTATAAAATGTTTGTTCTATTAAACAGGCTTAAAAATTGACTGAATTTGTAACAGAATCTAAACAGTTGTTATGAAGGAGGAAATTATCTACGGACACCAAACCAGTTTCTGTATCCGGCTGTAAACATGATTATTTCTTTAAAGGTTGAACATGGCAGGCAGCTCTCGCCTCTGTACAGGATGCTGATTGGATGTTGCTGAGCAGGTTGATTAGCAGGTACCTGAGTCTGTGTGGTGCCTTCGTTCAGTCTGTGGAGCTGCTCGACCAAATGTGCTCACCTCAGGCAGCTAAAAGTCGAACTGTGGGGTCAAAGTGCAGGTGCTGGACTCAAGAAATCAGAGTGAGGTCACCAAACGTTTTGTTTACGGCTCACATTTCTGCTCTCGAGCTAAGGTTTTGTTTAGGGTTTTTTTTTTATTCACTGTTTACAATATTGAATTTCATCAATAATTTCAGCCTTTAAGAAAAGAAACACCAATAATAATGTTCCATCTCTGACTGATATTTATTCATATTTTTAGCATGTTTGTGTCAGTTTGTCGACCACAGCCTGTATTTTTGTGTAAACAGAGGAAGCTGCAGGACGTCTCCTCGGCTCTGAGAGGAAGTTGGGTCACTCGAGCAGATATTTCTTCTCTCATTTCTCCTTTTTTGTTTCAGCAGTGCTTCCTGAGCTCTTTGCATCACAAGAGAAACCCACGCCTGTGGTGAAGCTGAGGGTGGAGCAGAGAGGAAGATGCTCTGACAGGATTTTTTTCAAAGAGGACTCGTTTCCTCCTGCAGCCGCCATCCAGGCATATGAAACCGTGTTTTCATGTTCAGGACGAACAACAAAGGCCTCAACATCACACTTACTACAGTGTTGTTTTCACTGCATGTCACCGTATCTTCAGACCAATCAGCTTTGGCGGTTTGAGCACTGAGACACAGGACGTGGTTGGAGGGGAGGGGTGAAGCAGACAGGAAGAAGTTTTATGAAGGAGGAGACCTTATAAGGTGAAAGAGACGCTTGCGGAAATGTGACCAAAGAGAAGTTACTCAACCTCAAAACCTCCTTCGTTACAACAGAAAGCGCAGACGTTTCAAATCCAACCCCCGAGAACACGAGGCGTTCACTGACCTGCGGCCTCCTGGTCTGCATCCGATGCACTGATGAAGAACTCGAGGTCCTCCTCAGTGAATACATGTCTGTGCAGCACTCTGGTGATCAGACTAAAGGTTAGCGAGCGCCGCGCTGTGGTAAACACAGTAAACCTGGGGTCAGTGGTGTGGATATGCTGGGAGCCCTCTGCCACACTTTTACAAACCCTCGGTAATGAAAAGAATGAATAATGAAACAGCAGAGCGTCATGACGGAGTAGGACTTCTTCTTTTAGGACGTCAAAGACGTCTTAGCTCTCTAGAACCTCCCTGAAGAAGACACCCTCTTCCTCCCACACCGCCTTCTCACCATCGACACATACACCTCTCTGCATTGAATCATTATCATCCTCCTCAGCGTCCTGTCTTCCTCCCCTCACCCCACCCGGCAGAGGGCCTTCCCTCCCTGAGCCTGGTTCTGTTGGAGTTTTCCCCTCCTACTGTCGCCCAGCGCTTAATCGTGGGACATCATCTGATTGTTTGGGTTTTCTCTGTGTTCTTGTGGAGTCTTTACCTCACAATACAAAGCGTGCGAGGTGATGAGAACTGACGAGTTGTTGGTGATGACAGCTTCAAGGCACTTCCTGTATGGAGAAACTAGTCACAGGCTTTGCTCCTATGAACGCACTGATGTTTTGGACCCTTTCTGTATCATCCTAGGTGTTGTCATGGTAACAGCTGGACGACCAATCATACAGTCTGCCAGCACAAATAAACCAAAGATTCCTGTTTCCATCTTTAATGTTAAACATTTGACTTCCATTGGGCAGAGCGTCATTTCAAGCTGCTTTCCTATTGGCTGGTTGTTAAAGGCGGTCATGCTGCCATCTTTAATCAGAACACCAACATGTCTGGCATCATTGAAGGTGGAACCTTGACCTGTGAAAACTTTCTCCCTCCAAAATCATCCGGTGGCCATTTGATGCATTTAGGAAACACCTGTAAATCGTAGCCTTTGGAAAGTCTAATGCTTCTGTACAGGCTGTGCTCTGTGCTGCCCCCTGCTGGTTAAACACTCGCCTGTCCCTCAGATCAGTGAACTGATAAGATAAGATAAGATAAGATAAGATAACCTTTATTAGTCCCACACGTGGGAAATTTGTTTTGTCACAGCAGGAAGTGGACAGTGCAAAAGTTATGAGGCAAAAATTATAAATGGATTAATAGATTATTAAAGGTGTTTGCACTCATTTTCATGTTCTTCCACAACAATGAGAAAAAATGAAATAATCTGAAATAATAAATGCTGTTAGCAGAAAATAACCCGTTTGTATGTTATCAGTAGATAAAAGACTACATCAGGAATGATTCAAAGTTATTCTAAAGGTCATTTATGACTCCAAATTGACAACCAGCTTCATTTAAACAGGCTGAACAGACGCAGGTGTGAACCCTCCCAGAGAACCAGCAGATGTCCTTTAAGACCACAACATTTATTATTTTTGGTACATTTAAAGGCAGAAATATTCTATTCACTGAGCTGTTTACATGACTCTGTTTAGTCTGGCAGCTTCAGGCCTCCGTACAGGTGAGGCTCAGTCACTGCAGTGCTCTGGGGCATCTTCATCACAAACCACAGTCTGCCTCACAGCAGATTTTGGACTTCTGAGGCACTTTCAGAGGAAAAAACAAAACCGTGATATTTCTTTGGTAACATCGTGAAAACATGACAATAATGTCATCAACTCACAAACAGCTTTTTACACAGGATGCAGTTCCTGCAGTGAAGTCCTTCACTGCAGTAAAAGTACCACTACAACAGCATTTAAATACTCTGGGAGCCGATGTTGGTGTTAGTTTGCTGGACTGGGGCTGATGGTTGGTCTGGTCGTCCCTGTTTCGGCTCCTCCTCGTCTTTTCTTTGGTGGTATGTAAGGTCTGATCTTCGCTGTCATGCAGAGACACGATCAAACAAGGGAAACCAGCGGCAGCGTAAAGCGTTTGGGTTCCTGGCGTGATGCTCAGTAACGTCCATGTTTCTTCTTGAAGAGCTTGTTAAAGGCGTTTCTCCTTCGGCTGCCGGACGACTCGCTATCCTCGCCGGCGTCTTCCTCCGTGCCGCCCTTTCTGGTGGGAACCTGGAGCCCCGCCCCCCGGGCGCTACCTGATGAGCTGGAAGAGGTGGACGACGAGAAGACGGCGGTTCCGTCTGTAGCGTCCGATGTGATGCAGAGGGAGCGAGTGGAGCAGGCGGAGGCGAGGACGGAAGCAGAGATGCCCCTCAGCTCCCCGAGGCTGGAGCTCTTCTCTAGACCTCCTCCTCCACCTCCCATACCCAGCCTGGAGCCCGGGTCCTGCAGTGGGTGGAGCCTGGACGTCAGGAGGAAGGACTTTGAGCTGTGCTGACCTCGGGGGTCGCTGTGAGACTGCGGGAGGGCGGAGTCAGAGTCTGAGCGGTTCATGATGTCCCTGAAAGAGAAAATCAGAAACGATGGTTTGCGACTGCTGAGACTCTTCACCGAGACGCTGGTGACAGAGCGTCTCGGTGAAGCTGCAGATGATTGGTCGACTGCTCGAGCTTCTTAGCCACCATTTTTAAAAATCAGAATCCACCTCTGAGCTGCAGTTTGACAGCCATGGCTGGAATAACTGAGTACACAGACCGCTGCAGTCATGGTCGACACATCGGTGACCGCCTGCCGTAACTTAGCTGTCAGCACGACGCTGTAAACATGTGCGCTCGTGTCTGAATCGCTGCAGTCTTATTAGAAACATGGACGATGAACAGAAGAAACCGCCTCCTGCTACGTGTTCATATGTAATGACTGGTTCTCGGACTGGTGGAAACGTGGCGCCGACACAGAAACGACTGACTCGTGCATTTATTACTGCAGAGCAGGAAAATAACGAGTTCGTAAAGCAGAAGCTTTGAATGAGGATGTTTTCTGTTAAGTAGAAGGTAAAGGCAAAGTTAGAGGGAAACAGCAAACCACAGAGACCCTGAAAGATACAACCGGAAAGAACATAAATGTTAATAACAGAGTAGGAAACTCTGCAGGAAACAGTGAAACATTGGGCCTCATTCATCAAAAGCTTTCTCTTTAAGCACCCCTGATCTCTTCTTACCTAAACTCTCAACCTGAACTGTTGAGGTTTGGAAGGAAACAAATTCAGAGAAAGTCCTCAAAACTCTTGGATACTAACTCTAAGAACTAAAGAACGCCCGTAGAAGATCCTAAAATTAAATTCAAAACATTTAAGAGTCTTCATCCATTTATCTGAGGTTGGGCCACGAAGGCAGCAACGTTTTCCCGGGATCGTTGGGAATAAGACACCAAACAGACATCCTGATGAATCAATCCCAACATCTAAAGGAGCAGTGGCTCCACTCAACATGTTAAAGCTTCTAAACATCTTCAACAAAAGGCGCACATACACCAGTCGAGACAATCAGCAACCTGACAACCAAAGACCACCAACTGGTGCACTGCTTGCTGGAGTAATCTCACAGCACCTTTGAGGCCAGTGTTTGAAGCAACTATGAACAAAGGGTAATAAATAATAAATAAATAAATAACAAAGGGTTCTGTTGAAGGATTATATCCATGTTTGCATCAAGAGCCTAGTGACCAGCCTTCAGCTGCAGAGGGTAGAAACACAGATCAACCAGCTTCATGTTCTCCCACAGTTCTCTCTTTGCCATCGTCCAGTTCCCACAAAACTGATGGGACTAAACAATCCAAAGGTCCACCTCACCTCCACCTTCCAATCTGTTGTCAGTGCTTGGGGCAACAACACTCCTCCAACCCAGACGACTATTCCACCATATAAAAAAAAGAAAAAACAAAAGACAACTTAAAATCTGGAGATACTTAAGCATAACTTGGTTTCTCAAACAGAAACACGGTTCTAAAGTTCCTAAAAGGACGACCTACGCTTTGAGCTCCAGTCGATAAACGTCACAGGGCTGAATACAACAGGCAACCCCAGCATTTTCCAAAGGTGTGGACACTCTGGTCACACCAGGTGAGCTCGCAAGTCCTCAGCAAGTCCACAAACACATCGACTGGATGGCCTAACAACCTTTCCAGGGTTCAACAACTTTCAATTACTGTCGACCCTGAGCACTACTATACTTTAAACTCTGAAAGAAAGCGCTCCAGCAGGTGCTGAGGACTACACTCTGACCAAGTCGAGTGAACCACATCTGGTCCAGCAGCAGCTGCTTTTGACCAGAAATACAGACAAAGCTCCAATCTGGTCACATGTCAACTTCACAGCTTTGAACACCACCTGAGGTACATCTGAACACCTTCACCGAGTCCCCTAAACAGAAGCAGGCTGTACTTGCAGACACCTGCAACACAGCCAGAAGAACCACGAGGTTAAAGAGAAGCTTCACTGTTCTACAGCCAGGACGGCGTCCATGTGGTTCCTCCTGAACCTCCCAATACGATGGATTCCAAACTCTAATATACTTTGACAACCTTCCCTTCTTCTATCAGCTGCTCCCTTTAGGCGTCCCCACAGATCACCTGCAGGCCTGCTCACAACAGCCCTCTGCATGTCCTTCACTTTTGACCACCTGAGAATTCAAACTAAAACTTGAACTTGAACCGGCGAGTCTCATAAATTATCTCAAACCGAGCGAGGCCCACTGATTCGACTGCTTCGGTCTCGTTAGTGCATCAGGTTTGGAAAACAGTCATGCAGAGAAAAATACCGGAAGCTGCTGGAGCGACAGCGCTGTGCTTGACTTGTCACAGCGCCCCCTCCAGGCGGGAGGCTGGACGTCGCCTCCGCAGAGTGGAAATGGGAAGAACGGAGGAACAGAGCAGAAAAGTGGGCGGTGCCCTCAGCGCATGAAGAAGAGTCAGAAGGTGGAGGAGAGCAGGAGAAGGTGGGGGGGTGAGAAGAGGAGGTGGGGCTGAGGGAGGGGTGAGACAGGGCGGAGGAGAGAGAAGGGGGAGGCACAGGGGGGAACTCCAGGTGGCCAATGGAGCGGCTGCGATTCTGCCGGCCGCTGGGAGGGCGGCACGATGTGAACGGGTCACGTCCTTCCTGTGGAACCAAGCTCCGCCCTTCAACCAACCTCTGAGAGCTGAAAGTGTTCAGGGCGGGGTCTCCGATCCTCTGTCGCAGGGGCATCACACTCTGAGCTGCAGGACAAAGAGAGTGTAGAGTTACAAATGAGACTCTTATTTTGGAAACCAAAATAAATTCAGCTCACAAATAGAAGAAAGCAGTTTTAAACTAAAAAGGGTCAAAGAAAAGGCAGAAAAATGTGCTTGTATTTTGAAATTTAGCAGCCAAACCTTCAAAATAAAATCCGGTGTTTTCTTCAGCTTTCAGAACATTTTTCATGTTTCTTCTTTGAGCTCTTCTGTCGTTCAACCTGAGCTCATTTTATTTTTCTACAAGCGATTTTTTTTGTGCTTTTCAAGCTTTTGCTGCATGAACTGACGTCACAGTCCAGCCGAGTTACAAAACATCAGCTGCTATTAAAGTGGATGTTAGTGAAAGGAAGAGGCAGAAGCAGGTTATTAAAATGAAGTGAGGGCTCCGGGACTTCAGAGAAAAAGCAGAAGAACAAACTGAAGTTTGAATGTCCAACCACACGGGGAGGAAGAAGATGAGGAGGAAGAAGAGAAACACTCGACGAGGCGTTCACAGGGACACTGACCCGGTTTAATATTTTGACACAGTAACTAAAAATCATTAATGCCAAACGTAATAAACTTACCGATTTTAAAAGAAGTTAAAAAATATTCAGATTCAAATCTGAATATTAATGTTGCCCATTTAGTAAGGCCTTATTTTTGTGCCACTATTCTGAGCGCACATAAAACAATTGCAGGTGCAAGTGTTGCATTTTGAGGAAAAATTTATTTTGAGCGAAGAAAAGCTTACTTTGAGTGAACAAACTTTATTGCTGCGTGCACAAACTGTATTTCAGCTACAATCATACCCCTATAGTTACATTCCTGCCTATAGTTACATTGTAACATCAGTTTCAGGTGGAACAGGCAGCAGCTCCCGTGTGTTACGCAGTCAAACTGTTTAATATTCTGACATTTAATCAAGGATCTAACTTCCTTGATTAAAGGAAAACTTTCTATAGTAAAATGCACTTCAAAGAAAAAGAATCTGTGTTCATGTGAACGTCTTTGCACGACTGATCAATACCTCTGTGTCTGATTGAAAAAGATTATTCAGACTTTGCAGGAATGAAGAAAAATTATTCTGAATTTTTCCTCTGATCAGGTTTCCTTTGAAATGCTTTAAAGGATCTTAAATGTGTTTTAGGTGCTGATTGGTTGGGTTTGTACAGAGGTATGAACCAATCAGAAGAGAGGAAGGCTAAGGAAGGGGTGAGGCCAACCGGATTGTTTCCACGCTGACTGGGTGTCTGCGATGCCACTCAGGGGCCAGAGGTCGCTGACTCGCCGGTCCATCTGCCACGCTGCGTCTGGAAGGAGCCAATCAAGAGACGGCAAGAAAATAAGACCAATCAGAGGAGGAGGCGGAGACAGAGAGGGGACCACAGGTGAGCTGAGAGAAGGTAAGTAATGATTAACTCTGAAGTTTAGGGTTTGTGTTTTTGTTGCATCATGTGACTCTGAAGAAGAAGAAGAGTTGAAGGAAAGTTCCACTGTTCTTAATTCAGGACTTCACCTTAAGATTTCATTCTAACGAAATGATCAGAGAGCAAAAGTGTATGAATCAGAACATCCAAATCTTTGTTCTGAGTGTAGAGATCAGCTGATCTGCAAAAGGCAGCAGGTTAAGAGCCATCAAAGTGATCCTGAGTTAGCTTAACTAAGCTAACTCAGGATCACAGCCGACTTTCCAACTGCTAGTTAAACTGACTCAGGGTTACTGTGATGACGTCACAGAGCAGACTTACACTGCAGCGTCCCCGGAGAAAGGATGTCCTCGTCCATGTCATCTAGGTCATCAGAAAGGAGAAGGTGCTGAGGGGTCGGAGGTCGCAGCCCGAGGAAGGACGGGTCCAGGTTGAGGGCGGTGGCTAGCGCACCGAGGCCTGGATTGGTGACCAAACAGAAGCCCGTCAGAGACTCGATCTGCTGCCAGCGGTGCAGCTTCTCCCGCAGCGCCGCTGTCACCTCAGCCAGGGCCTGTCTGAGGAGGAAGAGAAGCAAAATAAGCTACCTGTGCAGGTAACACAGGTGCGCGTGTAACAGGACGCATCAGCAAATATATGTCCCACAGAGTGAGCACAGAGGAAAGAAACAGGAATATTTATACAGAAAGAATAGTTCAGGGACTCCACAGTCACCTGTCCATCAAGCAGGCCACGCCCCTCCAAATGCCAATTCTAAGCCTTAATTTAATTTAAAACAGGTTATTTAGAAAAATAATCTACATAGACCAAACAGTTTGTGTATCAGGCTGCAAGCATGTTTGTTTCTGCTGTAAAGTTTAACATGGGAGTCTATGAGCACCGACTCACTGCTGCCTCCGCTGGACATCAGAGGAACTGCAGGCTTTGCGCTTACTCACTTGGCGGAGAGGATCTTGTGATCGACGTCATCCAGCGAGGAGCTGTGAGCCACGTGAAACGTGCCGAACAGAGAACTCCTCTTCTTCTTGATCTTCTCTGCCTGAAACACCAGCCTCATCATCATCATCATCAATGTTAGTGTGTGTTTTTTCTCACCGTAATGGTAAACCAATATCAGAATATATCGATTCTGTGCAGTTTACGGTGCTGCTCCTACAAATCTATAAATCTTAGCTCAAATCTCATGACAGCGTCTTCATCATGTGTGCTTTAGCTTGTTTATCTCACAGTCAGGATAACATCAAAATGACAAAATGTAGAAATGATGAGGATCCCGATATGGTTCCTGTATCATGTGTGAGGTGCGTTCAAGGCCATCTCCCCATGGAAGTCCCGCTCTGACCTCTTCCAGAGTCTCAACAGTGACCCTCAGCTTGAATATTTGACATCAACTCTTTATCAGTCAGGACTTCCACAGTAGTCACCTCAGCTCCCGTTTAGGAAAGAAAGCTAAATGCATGTTGTAAACTGTTGGCTCAATCCCGGATAAGCCCCCAACTATTTTTAACTAATAACTAATTAACTATAACTATTTTCCAGTAAGTATTTGAGGATAATGAAGGATTTTGCTGCAGGAAACACACTGTCAAACCAGACTAAAGAGCCTGGACGACTTCCGCTTTCAGCTCTCATAGTGCGTCTAAACCAAACATGATACAAAATTTTGGTTCGTATTACACTCGTAAATATCCACTTTCAGACTTATTAAAGTCCTGTGTTTCTGCTCAGGCCCTGTTTCTGTATAAAACGAAATTTGGACGAGTCAGCTCCAGCTTTTCTTGAAAGGCATCAGTGGGCTTGACCGCTTCCCTCATGCATCAGGATGTCCCCGTCTCTCCCTGACTGATGAACTCACCATGAACGACCCAGAGGACACCAACAGGTTTGTCAGGTTTGGACACTTGCTGACTAAGAATTTGATGTTTGCAGGACATCAGAGCAGGTCTTCCAGACAGATCTGAAAGTAGAAGCAGCTCCAGAGGTCCTGGAGACGACCTTGAAGGGGCTCAGGGATGGTTTTTGCTTTCTGGAAAGTTGCTTTTTGGCCATTTTCCACAGCAGGAAGTGTCCCTGAGAGACGTCCATCAGAGAAACGTTAAATTTAAGCCAATTATCTTTGCTTCACTCACCCCCTCTCTGGCCTGTAGCAGCTGCCGCTCAGCGCTCTGTTTCTTGATGTTGTAATACTGAACTTCGATTTCGTGCGTCAGCTGCAGCCACTTCTGCAGCGCCTCCGGCGGGGTCCAGTGGACTCGTGACTCCAGCTCCCGCTCTGCCTTTTTCAGCACCTTGCGGACCTGCGGTGAACACAGAACAAAGATGAGCCGATGAATTGATGGAGGGACGGACGGGCGGTGTTTTAAACGGCCCCACCTGCTCCAGCTCCTCCTCGGCATATTTCTGCCGGCTCCGCTCGTTCTTGTTTCCCTCTCGCAGCTCACGAAGCCGCAGAGCTTCCTCCTTGGCCGAGTTGATCTCGTTCCTCAGCTCCTCCTCCACCTTCACCTTCTCCACCTGGACGCAGCGCTGCTCCTCTTGAGCCTGCTGCAGCCTGCCATGAAAAAACAACGAGAGCAGCAACACGTCGGGTTAAAACGGCGTCACCACTTTCCACCCGTGTCCCATTTCCACAGAGTCAAAGACATTTACGGAGATGAGCGTTCGAGTGATGTTTAAGAATCGTCAAAACACGCCAACCTGAAAGGCTCAGCTGAGGTTAGCTGGCTTCTCATGCAACGACAACACGTTCTGGATCAGATTCAGATCTGGGAGTTTGCAAAACATTAATTTAATAATAATGATACTTGTGGCTATGCTGTGGGACAGGAGCTCCAGCAGATTGGAAAACTCACAGGCTGTCACCAAACTGCTCCTGGATCAGTGGAAGAAGTTGGACTTTGACGATGTTCTCAGTGTGTCGAGCCCACAAACTGAGGGCAGCCTGCAGCTGTGAGGAGCTGGAGCAGAGGCTCTGATGAAGGGTAACTTTGATGGTCCCTCACAGAAATGGCAAAAATCCCAAATAAAAACTGAAGAAACTGAAACTTCATGTCTGCATGTCGCAGATTTGCTGAAGCTCACATCTGACTCTCCTCACGGCCCCACAGCCACGTCATTATGAAGGAGATCAGCATTTCCTGTTAGCACAGGAAGTGAGGTCAGCAGGTTCAGAGCGCTGAACTTTTAGAATGAAACTGTTTTTATTCCTACTCTACTATTTCCTAACCGACCCATTTCCTTATTGACTTTTATTGATGATTAACCTGTGGAATTTCTTACTCATTTTACTGTTTAGTCATAAAAAATTAAATAGAATCTGGAAAATGTTCACAATTAAGAAGCTTGACTTCCTGTCATGTGACTGATGACTTCCGCATGCCAGCGCAGCAACACAAAGAAGCTGCTGGCCTTCAGTTATCACTGATGGCAGCAGGAGGCGCTGTTCTTCCACCTGAGGAGACGTGTGTGTGTGTGTGTGTGTGTGTGTGTGTGTGTGTGTGTGTGTGTTGGGGGGGGGGGGGGGGGCTATTTTTGGAGAGAGGACAAACAGACAGCAGCTGGGGGATTTCAGACAGGAAACAGAGCCGATGCTTCAATTGATCCCAGCAGATCAGCTGAGTGTGTAAAAGTAGCAACAACAGTAATAACAGCTGTGTGTGTTTTAACTCCTGGTATAAGCTCACACAGGAGCAGTGAGGATAATGACAGTGTGAGTGTGCTCTGAAGCCCCTTCTGAGAAGCAATCAGAGACAGGGGGGAGGAAGAACTCCTCTTTAACACGAACAGCAGAACCAGGATCAAGGAGGAGCAGCTGCATGTTGGAGGGCGTGGGGTTGGCTGTGCTTCACAGCCCCCCCGGCTCTATGAGAGACTGTGCGAGTCGTCCACTAGTGAGACTAGTGAGAGCACACAGTGAGCAGGAGCAACGTCACCGAGAACCACGGCCAGCGAACGCGTAGCTGCATCCACACAGGAAGCTCGTCTGTCTCGTGAAGAAGGTCCAGACCTGCAAACATCTGGAGCTTTATAAGGAACAGCTGGAGTCTGCAGCGTGTGGAGAGCAGCTGACTTTATAAAACAAACACACGATTACTATCAAGATAACTGCTTGCTGCCATGGCAACGCTATCACTTTGATCTGCAATGTGATCGCTGTTACAGCGTGTGTGTGTGTGTGTGTGTGTGCGCGCGCAGAGTGAGCTGCTGGGCACTCATGCCCATAAAAGGACTTCAGACAGGACACCTCTGCAGAGGCTGTCCACACACACACACACACACACACACACACACACACACACACACACACACACACACACACAGGTTGCTTCCTTGTGCTGTCACAGTTATAATAAAACGAGCTGCTCTGTTTTTTCTCTGGACTTTTTTAAACAACCTGCCAAAACACAGAGCCACTGCTGGGGGCGTGGCCTGTTTGATGACAGGCTGCAGCTGCTAGCTGCGTGCTAGTTCACCTCTGGTCCTCTGGGCCGTCTTTGTGCTGTCAAATAAACCCATAACGTGGCTGCTGTTCAGTTAACGGTTTAGAGCAGGGGTGTCCAACTGCAGGCCTCGAGGGCCGGTGTCCTGCAGGGTTTAGATGTGTCCTTGATCCAACACAGCTGATTTAAAGGGCTAAATGAAAACATGTCTTGACGTTCTCCAGAGGCCTGGTAACGAACTAATCATGTGATTCAGGAGTGCTGACCCAGGGTGAGATCTAAAACCTGCAGGACACCGGCCCCCGAGGCCTGCAGTTGGACACCCCTGGTTTAGAGGAAGGATTTTAATTGGATGTTACAGGTCAGCAGGTACCTGCGTACAGTCTGTAACTCCACCCTCTTGTCACAACCCCCCCCCCCCCAAAACACAACATGGTGGCTAAAATGCTAATGTTGCCTGCTACCATCTTTTATATACAGTCTATAGACCATCAGCTGAGTGTGGGCGTGGTGCTGGAGGACGTACTTCTCCTGCAGGTCGAGCAGGCTTTGCTCCGCCCTCTGCAGGCTCTCCAGGTCCTTCACCAGCTTCCCCAGGTCGTCTCTGGACTTCCGGGTCTGGGCGTAGGCGAACCAGCAGCCGCCAAGCGCCATCAGGATGGACAGACCCAGCACCAGGTCCTTCCAGCGGCTCTGCTGGCCTGCAGACACACAGACATTACACACCAGCAGCACGCGCAGAAACACGCGCACATGCACACGTTGGTGCACACACACCTGGCGGCGGCCCGAACAGCACGATGTCGAGAGCTTTGAGCTGCAGCTTCTGAGCGTGACTCCGGTCTAAAATCTTCAGCACGGACACGGTCAGGGTCGCGTTCTTCACCGCCAACCTGCAGGAAGTGGAAACACACAGCAGACACACACATCGCGCTCTGAATGTTTACACTAAAACGTGCTGAACTTTGTGACCTCGCAGCTGAGGACGGGTCAGGATCAGTGTCTCCGTGTTACTGCTGACTCACGGCGAGCGTCTGTGTTAAATAAAGATCGTCGTGGTTACCTGGGCAGCGCTTGGCCGTCCAGCTGGTGTCTCCTGAAGCTTTCTCTGTACTGAGGCAGCTCGACGCTGGCAAGCCAGTCCTCCACCCGCTGCACCGTCCAGTTGTAGACTGAAAACACAGTAAACACACCTGAAGCAGCCGGCATGTGTAAACAAACAGGAAACTGTCAGCGTCGCCGAGTGATGGCGGCTTTAACTCCAGCCTCTCCTCCAAAAATAGAGTTTGACAAACGTTGTGTTTTTGTTGCTGACAAACTGAGCAGGAAGTCGAGGCAGCATTTTTCCCCTCATCGTTTCCTTTCTGCCTTCACACCTGCTGATTTTAACTGCAGCTTTTATTTTGATGGGGTCAGACAGGGAAGTACACCGCACATCTTTAACTGGCGCGTGTGCTGGTGTGCGCGTGTGCTCGAGCCTGGTTGGAGGGGAGGTGATGGTGCTCCTTCGCTCACACCCACCTTCGGAGCCCTTCCAGGCGTTCCACATGTCCTCCACGCTGATGTGGGCGTCGGCTCGGTGGAAGCTGCTGTGTTTGGCTTTGGGGTTGTGATCCTTCAGATCCTCCCTGAGAAACTGAGAGCAGCTCACAGTTAGAGTCTGAGCCCGCGTGCACGCGTGAAGCTTTCGGAGCCTCGTGTCTCACCTCGTCCGTCTCGGTCGCGTCCACCGTGCCGTCGGCGTCGTCGTCCATCAGCTTGTGGATGCTGCGGATCGCCTCGAAGCTCAGCAGAGAGTTCTCGTCCTCGCAGAGCTGCTGGTCTATCGCGCACAGATCTACGAGAGGAAACATCCGTCACTGAGTCACAGCCGGGACAATCCCCGCCCACCGTGCGTGCTGTTGCGGTGGTCAGAGGTCATCGGGGGTCAAACACAACATCGAGTGACACTTTATTAAAATGAGCCTGTAAAAACGTTTCCCTCCATCTTTGCAGGCACACAACGTCTCTGACTGACCTCCTGCTGCTCAGGTATCATCCACGTGTGACTTCCTGTCCTGGTTTCAGTTCAGCTCTAGAGTGACCACGCCACACGCAGCCAGAGACAGCTGCACGAAGAGTAAACACTCATCGCTCGCACCTGCCATCTTTGTTTGGGTCACAGAACGGAGACGCGTCCCGCAGGAAGTTATTTTAGGTCTGCCTTTAAATCTACTTTCAGTCTTTCTGTAACAGTTTCAGGCTCTGTGGCTGTTTCATCTCCGTCTGTGATTCATTATTCTTTCTGTTTCCACCAAACAACATCACACAACAACTCATGTTCACATGAACGACGACTACGAGGAAGTAGGGAGCAACTGAAAGTGCCACACTCACTTCCTGTTAGCCTCTGCTAGCAGCTAGCGTCTGATCGTCACCAAACATGACAGCAGTGAAAAGTTCATGACTGCATTTGGTCATTTCAGCCTCCGAGAGTGTGTGTGTGTGTGTCAGTGTGTGTCTGTGTGTGTGTGTCAGTGTGTGTGTGTGTGTGTGTGTCTGTGTGTGTGTGTGTGTCAGTGTGTGTGTGTGTGTGTGTCTGTGTGTGTGTGTGTGTCTGTGTGTGTCAGTGTGTGTGTGTGTGTGTGTCAGTGTGTGTGTGTGTGTGTGTCAGTGTGTGTGTGTGTGTCAGTGTGTGTGTGTGTGTGTGTGTGTGTGTGTGTGTGTGTGTGTGTGTGTCAGTGTGTGTCTGTGTGTGTGTGTGTGTGTCCCCTCATCTTTGTGAGGACCGAAATCTGCATTTTACTATACTTGTGAGAACCAACAGTCACTTGTGAGGACACACACACGCACACACACAGACACACAAGCTCAGGTTTTCTGTCATTAGCAGTGACACCACAGAAGAAGACCGGGACGAGGTGAAGAGCGCCGGCGTCTGAGGCTTAAGACGAGCAGCTGTGAGGACGGAAATACTCGGATGACTGGGAATAATGAGGATGGAGGTCGAGTCAAAGTTACACAGTCACTACACTTCCCATCATGCATCCTGCACAGCTTCTGCAAACGCATTAAGTGTAACAGCTGCCTTATTACCACCATCACTGCCTGTGGAGCTGAAACACCTTCAGGCTCTCAGTTTTCTCATAGGACCGGAGCACGTTCTCCTCCATCCTCACCATCTCTACTTCCTGTCCGCGATCAGGCTGTGGGCGGAGCCTATCTGTCACCCTGCTTCCTTTGACACTGTTAGCTTGTCATTTTCAGGAAGCTGTGGTGAGCTGCCAACGGCTAGCTCCCACGCTATCAGTGCTGCACAGCTCTGAGACAACGCACGCACACACACACACACACACACACCGTCTTGCTGTTTGGTTCCTATGAAGAACACCCACAAACACGCTGACCGCACACAGGAAGTGCCGCCGTCTTTGGCAACAATAGCTGAGCGTCACGTCACCTCTGTCAGCCCGTGAAATAACTCTCGCCTCTTCGTGTTGTCCTGAAACACTGACTGCAGCGTGCTGGCTTGTCTCAGCATGCCGGAGACGGCTCTGAATAACTGCCAATGCTTGATGAAGACATCTCATACTACGATGACAGAACGCCGCTGCTTTACATGACCAACGGAAGAGCGAGCAGCAGATCATCGTTTGTCCTCTGGTCAGACTAGACATGACCCTCGGAGAAAACCTCAACCACTGACACGTCAAACTCCACAAGCAGTTGTTTAAATGGAGGGGGCTTATTCTGCTTGTTACCAGGCCTGTTCTCAGATCTGTAGATCTGCTGTCTGAAACTGGCTGCTTTAGCTCCCGTCTCTTTAAGGCACCCCTCCTTAAAAGCCCACATTCTTATGATTGGCCTGATCCTGAAAACCTGCAGAGGGGCAGGTCCAGACTGCTTATAAAAGATGGACGTAGCTTTCACATCTGAAAATTGAAGCCAGTTTTTCAGTGTCTGCAAGCTTTCTAATGTCCAGCAAGGGGGTGACCCTAAAAGAGAAGTCTTGATTGGAAGTCCATGAGCCAATAGCCTTGAGCTCAGGAAACACCTCATGAGTTTCAGGTCATGTAAGCACAAAAAAACTGATTTGGGTTCAGTTAGCATTTTGAACTAACCTTAGCAAAACAGGTAGCAATGTAGCAGCAAAGGTAACCTTGCTGGGTATCAAGCAATTTTCTCGCATTAGCCAGTAAGCTAGCATTAGTTAGTATGACCTGGAAAAAAACAGGTGTTATTTAACCCTTGTGTTGTCCTCAGGTCAAATGACCCCAGGTGTATGGGAATCCAGAGGACATTACAAGGGTTAAAAGCTACCTGATGTAATAAACGTACTGTCCTGAGTAGATAAGGTAGGCTAATTCATCCAAAATCTCTAGTATGGTCAGCTACGAGTTTTAAGTGGAATAGCGATCTAACAGCTAGCTATCTAACCTCACCATGATGTTACTTGTATTAAAATCATCAAACAATGTTAATTTTCTCCAGCAAAGATGTACAACTAACATTTACTCTCTACGATAACGGCTAACATGATTAACAAGTAGTTAGCAAGCTAATTATAACGGACTGGGAATGATTCAGGATTTTTCTGCCATCACGATGACTTCTAGCATAATTAATAACAGTATTTTGAGCCACTTTAATTTAAAATGAATGTAATCTACAACATCCTAAGATGGTACAGGAAGTCTTTTAATTTGACAAGTAATCAGGATCCCCGGTTTGTTTAAAAAATAAAGGTTTGTTTTGTAAACAGTTAAATAAGAGGTGGGTGACATCATTCATATACACATGAACATAAGAGTGCTTCATACCTGAGGTTGTGTCGCTGGTGGACACCACATGATGATGATGCTGCTCTGGGTGGGCGTGGTCACTGCTTCTATCCAATCCATGATGAGCCTCAACACGCATGCTCAGCAGACACACACCTGCCAGCCACACACACACACACGCCATATCTGAGGAGGAAGCAGAAGAAGCCTTTCAGAATAAAAACTGAAACGCGTGGTTGAGTATGAGCCGCTGACAGGTGAGTGGATGGTGCATGTTCATCATGGATCGATCTGTAAACTAACGAGTCTCCAGCAGCTGCTGTCCCGGGGTGCGAAGACACGAGCGCTTTCGGGAAACACCTGTTCATGCAGATAATCAGTCCCTCAGCCAATCAGCTGCACCACAATGAAATGTTCTGAAAGCTGACATTGTCTCGTCAAACAGCACCACAGTGCCTGTGAACACACACTTAGCAAACAACACCAGACTTCATTCAAACTGTGTTCACGTTAGATTTTATTCTGAAACTCCCAATCTTTGTATTTTAGGAGAACAGCACTGAGTGGGAAACTGACAATTTGGCTAATTTAGGACTGCGTTTATTCAAGTGAACTTCTTACTTTCTGGTTCTATTTTCATCAAACAAAAACACTGTACATACACACTGAGGGCTGGTTTCCCACACATTCATTATTATATAATACTATATATAATAATACACATCTGCTCAAATACAACCAGACCAGACTCCATTCAAATTTCGGCCACTTTTAGAAGATTTATCTGGCTGTGGTTTGGCAGCTAAAACGGAGCACACGAGGCTGTTTTAGGTGAAGCCTGGTTTGTGCTTCTCCCGTGAGGACTGGGATTATTGATCTGATCGTTTTACGCACAAAGCTGAGTTTGATTAAGGAGGAGGCGTTCACGGCCCGGTGCTCATCTCTCTCAGCTGAGCTAGTCTTTTTCGCCGCGTTTTAAACACAGCAGCACGTGACCCCATCGCTGATCTATCGATACTTTGCCGCTTCAGCAATCACATGCTGCTTCCCGCGAGAACTTTAATTAACGTTTGTTTAAAAGGGTCAGAGGTCACACAACTGTTCGGTTTCCCACCCGCTCGGTTTAAACCCCGAAAGTTTCACAAACAACTAAAATCAGCTGAAAGTGAACGCCACGCACCTCTAACACATCGATCCCATCTGATCAGCTGTGATCGATCCGGACAGAGAGAATCACGCAGCCTGCTCCGCACTCCTCCACCCTCCGACTCCAACTCCACAAACTGCAGTTGCTGAGAGCACGAAGATATCCGCCTGTGCCGCGTTCACGGACCCACAGAGAGCTCCGAATTCAAAAACCTCAGGATATACATATATTTTTTAAATCAAAAGGCAGCGCCCAGTTGCTTCTGCAGGGTGACAGCGCCACTCTGAGGTCAGTCAGAGGAAGTGCAGCTCGCCCAGCGGTCACATCAGTGCTGACAGGAAGCGTAACCTCGAAATAACGCGTCACCAGAACACCAGAAATGAAAGCAGACTCCGCCAAAGTGCTGAATATACAAGTGAGACCAAAGAAGAAGAGGGTTCATCTCCGTCTCCCTGTCAGCTTCACCTGCAGCTTTTTGGCCAATCAGATCCCAGAAAACAGCCTCACGCTTCCTGAGAGGTCAAAGTGCAACCTGTTTCACTGCTGACACTTCACTAGTATCACCAGCCTGGAGCTGCTTTCAGCCTTCATGGATTCAAGGAGCTGCTGGAGGTCAGGGTCCATGTTGATCTGACATCATCACACATGCTGTTGTAGCCATCATGACAGTAAAGCTCCTCTACTGGTCTATGGAGGCCATTTGAGTGCAGCACATTCACCTCTGACCTCGTGTCTGCGCTGCAAAATGAGCCCGTCATGTGATTGGCTGATACTACAAGTGGCAGGTTATTTAAGCTGAGATGAACTCAGTTCTTATCCTTCTGTGACTGTCGGCTCAGCACCAGCTTCACTTCCTCTTCAAATGAACTTTTAACACACACACACACACACACACACACACACACACACACACACACACACACACACACGAATAAATACCCAGAGCAGGATGTTTGAACCCACTGAACCTTTATTGATGTTTGGAACCCAAATGACAGTAAAACTCAGGCAATTAACGATCAATGAGATCAATCAGTATTCACACAAACAGCTTTCAGATGCTTTTATTGATCCAAAGAGAAAGAAAAACAGAAAGAGGGCGGGCTCCTCGGTAGACGAGTCCACGACGCCTCCCGCTCAGACGATGCTTACCTTCAACACCTGCGAGGGCCCATCGATAAACCAATCAATCATCAATAATCTATGTACAGGGGTAACAGCTGATTCAATCACTGTAACACCAGAGTTACCAAAAATACTTTAATGTATAAATTAGGTCATGTACAGGTTCACTGAGGCAGCCGCACGGCCGCGAGTCCAAATACAAAAATGTATTCAAGTACAGACGCAGAGGACGAGTCCCTGCAGCTAAAAACCGCCGCCACCTCACAACGCCGCCGCCGCCTCCTCACCTGCCTCCGTCTTCACTTCAGGAGGCTCCCCGCTCTCATTCTGCACCTCCTGTTTCACTGAGGTGGCGGCGGCAGCAGCAGCGGCAGCAACAGCACAGGAAGTGACCTCCTCCTGCTTTTCTTCCGTCTTCACGAAGGCGCCCAGCGGGTGGTCGGTCAGCAGCTTACTGGGCGACGGCGTGACGTCGACATACGACGATGTCTGAGGAGAAAAATGAGAGCGGCGCAAAGAAAAACATGTGAGTTTATACCAGAGAAGAAGAAAGAGGAGGAAGGAGGAGGTGAGGGAGGAGGTGAGGCTTACGTTCTTATAATCCTCGAAGCAGGAGGGGTGGAAGTTCTGTGGAGGGAAAACAAACAGCTGGTCACTCGCTTTGTTCTTATTGGTCATCTTACTGATTAGAAGTGGATGGGTGGAGCCTCGGCACACCTTGTCATCGACCTTGACGGCGTTCTTCAGGAACCAGTCCTCCTCCTCCTCCACCCAGTACGTCTCAAAGGGCTCCTGACAGATCTCACAGCTCTGCAGGGAGGAAGGAAGCATTTTTATTGGGCGAGCCTGTGATGTCACCGACAAGCAGGTTGGCCGTCGATTGGCCGTCCGCCGTACTCACCTCTCCCACCTGGTCCTTGGTGGCTCTCACGATCTGGAACTCCTTCTCCTTGGCAGCCGCCTGGCTCTTCTGCACCTCCTCCTCGTTCTCCTTCTCGAAGAACTGGCTCTTGGCGCGCTCCTCCAGGTCGGCGATCTCCTCGAACTCGATCCAGTCCTGCACGACAAACGTATCGTTACATCAGAGCGCTCCACAGAGAGCTAGGCGCCGCGCCCCATGAGGCGTGTTCGTTCTCACCGTGAGGCTGTAGTACCAGCGGCGGTGCGTGACCTTCTTGCTCGCCACTTTGCCGGCGTGGTTCTGCCTGAAGTGCCAGTCCAGGTGGTCAGCGTACATGTCGGTCTGGGCGGCGGTGAAGCGCATGCTGCACAGGCAGCACTGGTTCCCTGAGTACAGCTTCGTCACCACGCTCTCGTAGCGCCTGCGAGAGGGGCGGGGCAAAGTGAGTCACAGCAGAACAAAGTAACCTCGACGATGAGGACAGGCAAATACTCACTGTTTCATATCGTCGATGCTGAAGCTGGTGAGGTCCAGCACGTCGTCCTCGCCCTCACCCTCGCCCTCACCCTCCACCTCCTGCTCCTCCTCTTCCTCCTCCTCTGGTGGCGGTGCCGGCGGAGGTACAGAAGACGATTCTGGAAAAAAAAAAACAACAAACACATCAAACTCGACTGAAGAAGAAGGTTAAAGGCGACAGAGGGAGGGGCTTCACTGACCGCTGCTGGAGGCGGGCGCGGCGTCGGGCTGCGAGGGTTTGATGATGCCGGTGGAGAGGAGTTTGGACAGCAGGTCGTTCACGTCCACCTGACCGAAGTGGTTCTCCGGAGGGACAACCTGCGGATCTACGCAAATACCAACAACCAGTCACGATTTCTGACCTTAAACTCGAGAGCGTTAAAGCTGACCGACACAAACGCCACGCAAACTTACTCTGCTGTCCGAAAGGCACGGCGGTCTGAGGTAGGAAGGGCTGGGCCATGGCTCCCATCACGCTCACCTGAAAACAGCACAGGTACAAACACTCAGATCATTCCCCAGGAACTCGCCCTGCTCAACAACGTGGCCTCTGCACCAATCAGAGCCACCAGCTCAGAGGATCAACTGCACATCTTCCTGCCATTTCTGCACCTCACTCCTACCTGACACGTTCACTTGTTTGCTCAGCAGCGTCTGCTGCCACCTTCTGGCAGTAGTGGGGCTAATTTAATGATAAATGTCCTGAACCGGCGCAACAGCACGCTCTGTAGCATTAACTCCGCCCTCTGCACAGCCTGATACCTTTAAATGTAGTTTTTTTTTTTTTTTTTTTAAATTCTCTTTAAAAAAAGAAAAACAATTAAAAAGGAAAATTAATCATCACAGAGGTCAAAGGTCCAGAAACTTGTGACCATGCAGAACAGTAACACTTGCAGTCCATCTGTGCTGCATGCTGCATGCCTGCTGGGCCTACCCGATTGGCTGTTTTATATGGAAGAACTCCATTCGCTCCAACTGACCTGGAGTAGTTGCAGAAGTTAGCAACATAGGCTGGCTGTGCCTCAGCGATAGATGTAGGTTTTAAAGTTTCATTGTTTCTAAATAAAACTCAGGTGCATGTATCGCATGAGGAGACTCAGGCACTGCGATTATACAGGATTAGCATGCTAGCATGCTGTTAGCAGGCCAATAACGGCTCTTTTAGCTGCGTCTCCATGTATCACATCAACTCTGACTTAACTGATGCCTAAGTGTTTGGTTGCCCCAAACTACAGTCACAGCTGCTCAGCTGTGGGTGGAGCTCCAGTTGCTCTGAATTTGACACTGGACTGAACTGAGGCAGCTCTGATTGAAACCTGTCTGAAACTACCTCTGTTCTTATTGGTCTAGATCCTGTGATGTCCTGTGCGTTGCTTACCGGCTGCTGTAAGCCAACAGCGGGTGCCCCGGGGTTGTAGAAGGGGGCGGGTCCTGGCTGACTGAACGGCTGCACATGGAAGTTTCCGGCTTGCTGCATGTTCTGTTGCGCCGGGAACGCCGCTGGTGCTGCAGGGAACTGAGGATTGATGGGGTCCGGGAAACGCTGGGGGGGCATGGTGAAGTTCTGCTGGGGGGCCATGGGGGTTTCGTACATGGGCGGGCCCATCTGTCTCATGAGGGGCTGCAGGTTGTGTTGGGGTTCGAAGCGCAGGTGGCCCTGCCCGGGGAAGTGCTCGAAGTGCGGGGGGCCTCCCTGATGTGGCACGTCATACCGGGGGCCCGGTTGGCCCGGCCCCTCGAAGTGTCCAGGGCCATCAAACCTCGTGGGGCCCTCGAAGCGTGCTGGCCGCTGCTGGAAGCCCATGGGGGCGGATCCAGGGCCGGGACCCATGTTGTTTAAGTGACGTGGTGCTTCGAAGCGCTGCAGCGGGCCCTCTGAGTGGCCGGGTGCCGGCACCTCAAATCGTGTCTGTAGTGCGACAGGAGCCCCGAACCTGCCGGGCCCCTGAGGGGGGCCCTCAAACCGCCCTATTCGTTCTCCGCCTCTCATCGGGCCATGACTGATGTGTCCGGGACCGTCCACCCTCTCCGCCATTGTGTGATGAGTTGGTCCGGCACCCTCGAACCTGCTGGGGGCTGGGTGGTGAGGCCCCTCACACTGCAGTGAGTCATCGAACCGCCCAGGGCCACCGCCGCCTTCATACCATCCTGGGGCGTGAGGCCTAGAAGAGCCCATATGACCGGGGCCATTGTAGCGTGCAGGGGGGTGTCCCCCGTCGTGAGGTGGTGTGTGTCCGGGTGACCCGCCGTGCTGTCGGACCGAAGATTGCGGCCCTCCACGGGGGAGTGGCGCCTTCAGGATGGATTTGGTTGAAGCATGAGGCGGCGGGGCATCAAGGGGCCCGTCGTCCGAGTGCTCGCTGTTTGGGCTCTCAAAGCGCGCTATCGGGCTCATGTCAGCAGAGTCTTTCTGTAACGGTGATAGCCGTTCGCGCTCGAAGCGTGTCGCCGTGGCGTCCAGGCCAGCTGGGCTCGGGGAGTTCCTGTGGACCACTGTGCCCGAAGGAGGGGGCACCTCCGGCCTGCGGGCGTCAGCAGGTGGGCCGTACCGCCGTGGGACATTGTAGCTGCTCTTTTGCTCCTCGCGGTCGTTATAATGCTGCCGCTCTGTCAGCGGCGAGGTCCACTCTCTCTCATCTGGAAACCACAGAAGAAGAAATGCTGTGAACGCTGCCGCTTCCTGTCAGCTGATAAATTACAGTTTGAGCTTCATCTGTCTGAATGTGAGGGTGACACTACAGAACTGCAGAGGTGGCCGACTACGACTCCCACAATGCCTTGAAAGGCTGGCGGTGAGAGGGAGTGTCTAATTAGTGGTTAGCTGATGATGTAATCGGGGCTCCTGACTGAATGTGTAGGACTCGTTAGAAATGTCTAACCCTGCTGAAGTATCCCTGATCGACACCCTGACACCCCGCCGCTCCAGAACCTGACCTCTGACCTCTCTGTGGATAAAGATGACAGATAACAGGTAACCTTCACGCCACTTGAACACGTGAACGCAGCGCAGCATGGTGGCGGCGTGCACTCACTTGTCTCTCTGTGGTCGGGTCTCTTCGTGAAGCGAAGACCTGGCTTCAGCGCTGGAAACTCTTTGCCGTGGTTGTACTCCTCAACCATGGGGGCGAGCGGCGCCCGATGCTCCTCGCACTCTTTGCTCCGCCTCTCGCCTGAAAAGGGCAGCAGATGTGTTTTTGTTTAAGGAATAAAGCTCTGTTCTCTGGCTAATTTATTGATCATGTGACGCTCACCTGGCCTGTCTCGCGGGCCTCGGTTGTATTTATGTGGCGGCAGATGTCCGCCGCTCTGACCGCCACCCATCTTCTCGCTGTGCCCTGGTTTGTCGGTGATCTCGGGAGTCTCCTCCCCCTCCCACTCCTCTCCGGCAGGTCGGTGATTGACCTGAGTCTTCCTCAGCTTCGACTTGTGCTCGTAGTATGACAGCTCCGCCGGGTCCATGCCTTCGTGGGGGTGGGGCTGAGATGAGGGAGTGCTCAGCAGTGGCGGCTGCTTCTTGACGGGGAAGTCTGATTCGTCCCAGCTGTCTTTGCGCAGCTGGATCTCCTCCTGATACTGGTACAGCTGTTTGATCTGGTGAGCCATATTGAGGAACTCCTCGCGGGAGATCTCGCCACTCTCCATGCGCTTGCTCGCCTGCAGACATGTCATAGTCACATGATATTTAGTGACATGGTAACCCCCCCCCCACTGATCATAACAAGTGAAAACCAGTGAAACAGCTTTATCCTGCATGTGAGCAGGTCAGTGAACGTACCCTCCTCAGCAGGTCCTTCTTGGAGGCGGAGTTCAGGACATCGGGGATCTGCAGGTTGGCGTCGACGCTGAGCCGGTGCTTCGGGGTTCGGGGGGTGCTGGGGCGGTTTGGCGTGCTGTACGGTTTGTGTCTCTGAGGCGTGGGCTTGGCGTGCACGTCGCCCGACAGCTTCATGCTGAGGAGGAAAACGATTTACGTTTTTTAAAGTTTTAAAACTTTTGAATAATATTTCTGATGCGTTTGATGAACTCACTGTTTACTCTCCTCCCAGCCGCTCCTCCAGCGGTGAGGGGCGTCCTTCATCTCCTTGCAGCCTCCGTCGTGGCTGCGTGGCGAGTGAGAGTCTCTGGTCTCGGAGTGGCGTTCCTCCCCGGGTCTCTTGGACCTTCTGCTCTCAGATTGGCTTTTGGGGGTGGGACGGTCCTCCCGACCGGGCTTGCTGTGCAGCAGGTCGAGCCTCCGTGGTTTTCCAGCTTTGTGCAAAGGTGATGGCGAGGACGAGCTGCTGCGGGCTCTGCCCTTTGGCGAGCGTCTGTCCTTCCTCTTTGGGGAGCTGGCGGGGGATCGCGACCTAGACCGCGAGCGAGTGCGCTTCCTTGCATGCGTTCTGGCGTTGCCAGCGGTCTTATCAGCAGCCTTGTCACGCTCGTGTTTGGCGACCGAACCATTCACCAGTTTGCCTTTGAACCTCTGAGGCTCCGCCCCCCGTGCAGCATCCTCCCGCTCCTCATCACCACATCGCTTCTTCTCCTTCTGCTCACCGTCCTTGCCCTCGCCCACCTTGTCCTGCGTGCGTTTCCTCAGCCGCGGGTCTTTCTTCGTGCCGCTCTGAAGCGCTGCCTCCGCTGCTTTGGTTTTACTCGGCCCACTCTTCGCCATTGGAGACGGCGATTTGGATTTGGGTTTCTCCTGTGGAGCGTCTTTCTTCTGCATCCTGGCTTTCTCCAGAGCGAGAGTGTGACTTCCTGTGGTGGGTGGAGTCTCTCTTTTTGTTGTGGCAGGCTGGTCTTTAGGTAGGGGGCCAGTGGGCGGGCGGTTCAGCCGGGGGTCTCTGACGGACGACTTTGAATCGCTCTGAGGGGGTACCCAGGGTCGGACCACGGGAGCGGGTTGGCTGATGAGCTTGGGCGCCGGGCTCATTGCTGATGAAGTGGAGATCGCCGTCGCTGCTGGTAATGTGAAGCCGCTGACCTGTAACCATGTGACAGAGCTGCCTGTTAAATATGTGCAAGTTTCTACACAACAAACCTGACAGCAGATAAACTCCGCTTTAAGGTGTCGCGGATAAATACAGGAAAGTAAAACCAGTACAAAACAAAAACAACAAGTCCTAACACACGGGAAAAGACCCGAGGAAACAGCGTTAACGACAAAAACCCTGAAAACCATAAATGTCACAGCCGAGCCTCGACTCTCACGGCCCTGGGACCGCTGCTCTAAACCTTCGGACAAGTGACAGGTGAGCTTTGAGCCAAAACAAAAGATTTAAGACTCTGCTGCTTCTTCCTGTCGTTTTTACCCTTTAAATGGGAACTAGCAGCGTCCCAGTTCAGATCAAACTGGTTTGTAGTTTGATCTGAACTGGAGCTGAAGGCTTTAACACATTCGGGGTGTTTCAGGGTTTTTAAAGCAGTGAATGGCCATGACAGCGCTCAGATAATGTTCTGGTTTTAGCTTAAGTCTGAACCCCTGGATTGTGATGCAGACACGTGATTGGCTAACAGTGATGTTACAGCCCCAGGTGGTCGTACCAGCTGAGCTTTGGTCTGCTCCAGCTCCAGTTCGATCTTCTTCTGCTGGAGCTCCAGGAGCTGCTTCTGTTTGGCCAGCAGCTGCTGCCGGATTAGCTGCTCCTGTGTCAGGCTGGACTGACTGATGGCGGCAGGGACCGGCTGAGGGGCAGGTGGGGCCGTGGGCGGTGGCTGGGCCGGGGTTGGCCTGGGAGAGGATGAAGACTCCTCAGGCTGAAAGACGGAGAGAAAGATAACTTCGGTTTAGAACTCAAGTTCAGCTCCACAAAATCCCATCGCTCAATGTGGATGATGCTGTGTGTGGTCAGAGACCAGGGAGGGTCACTGGGGTCCAACCCTGGAGCCTGACCCGGACACAGGTAAGGAGCACGTGGATGTGACACTTGACCCGGTCATATTTATGGAAAACCTCTTTAAAAACATTTCCAGTGATCAAACTAACCAAACCTGCATGCAGCCACCTGACAGTGGTTAACACTGGTTTGAACCAGTTTATCAGGTTCACTCTGCATGGATGTCCTGACAGGTTAACCCAGTCTGACACCAGTCAACAGTTTAATAAAAGCATGACGTCTGCTCACTTTAGTTGGTTAAAAATTGTCAAATTCTGTCATTTGAGCCAAACAAACCAATTTCTGCTCCCAGCTTCATTTTTCTACTTTATCTGACGTGAGCTCGACAGCAGATCTGAAAGCAGCTTCACAACGTAACCAAGCACAACCGAAACCTCAGATCAGGCACAAAAACTCAACGCTCATAAGAGCAAAAGTAAAAAAACAAAATAGTAAGTATTAAACACAGTTCTGCCGGGTCTCCTTTATTCTCCTCAGCACATCTTTATTTGAAGATATTACAGCAGAAAAACTAAAAACAAAAACCTCCCACGCTGAAGCTCTCTGGACCTTTTAAAGACTCTTAATAGGAAACATTGTTTGTGGTAGTTACTGTAACAATAACTTATTTACATGTGAACAATCCTCAGGGGTGTACCTGCACGTTTCACTACATCTTCTTTATCGACATTTCAAGGGCACAGACACATTTATTGAGAAGCCCGACGAGGACCTCAGGAACAAACCTCTGCGCCGGGGCGACCTCGGGCTGCCCGAGGCTCACGCCCCCGCTCGTACACACCTGTTTGAGGAACTTGGGGTTGACGTGGATGCTGGAGTTGGGGGTGGGCGGCGGCAGCTTGATGGGCCACGCTGGGTCCACAGAGTTGACCTTCACGTCAAGCGCGTACAGCTTCTTGGGCGGGAACACGTCGTCCCAGGTGGAGCGCAGCTTGAACAGGGACTTTCTAGTGTTTTCGTCCACCTACAAACAGAGGACAGCGCTTGGTCCACAGCCACCAACAAAAAGCAGACATCACACTGTGCACAGCTGTTAGTCCACTTCAAAACATCAGCTAAAGTCCTAAAGCCTCCCTCCAGCTTTCATTAGCAGTACGTTACGCAGTAAGACAGGAGCAGAGTGCAGGAGACTACACAGAAGAAAGCAAGCAACAGGACAAACAGGAGGGAGTGCGAGGGCTGCTAACATGTCACTGCTTAAATCTTAACAAGGCCAAACGGCAGCAAAGAGAACTGTACCTTTTCAAAGACACATATAAATGAAGGGATTAGGTTTTTAGCAAACACTGCAAGGTATTCTCCTCCAACATTCTTCACTATGGAATCCACTAAGTACAAAACTGGAAGCTTCTCGCTGGGTGGGGCCTGGAGCAATAAGAGAACTCGACAAGTTTAGAAAACAAACAGGGGTTAAAAGCAACATTTCAGAATAAAAGCTCACAGTACACCTGCCCCGCCCCTCAGCACCCAAAAACGTGGAAAAAGTTCAAAAGGTCAAGAACTGCAGGAAAACATCTCAGTCCCAGTCAGTCCGTGCGCTGCTGCGTCTTCACAGGAGAAAAAGGAAAAGTCATCTTCACGAGTCCACTCAGCGTCTGCCGAGTTACAAAATGAGTCCGTGGCGCCGCCAGGCTTCAGTCCAGGAGCCGTTTACCTCCAAAGAGCGTTTGTAACCTTCCACCGCTCTTTGTACGTTTACCCAGAAGGCTCGTCTTCGAGGTGACTCCACCCCCAGTGAGCTTTATTCCCCCTCACACCTCCACTTTGACCCCCGACATCTTTAATCCCCCCCCCCCCTCCCTCAGTGTGTGCAGTAAATGAAACCAGAGTCATGCCAAGAAATTACACTGGGAAATAAAAAATGACAAAAAGCACATTTCACATTTTTTATTATAAACATTTTAACCATTCAAATCACATTTTTCAAGAATTCAAGATTCACTCGAGAATTAAATCAAGTGTCATGGACCAGAAGCTGAGTGTAACGTGATGGCGGGCGGAGGGGGTGTTGAAGACGCCCCGTTAATCAATGACCCGACACTGATAACACACAACAGATCAGACTGAAACCATTCAGAGACACTGATGTGGTCTGAGCTCAGCAGGACTACAGATGGTCAAAATCCACCAAAAACTCGAGCCGCTAATCCTCAGTCAGATCAATGTGACGAGCTTCACGCTGATTGAAAGCTCAAGTGCTGCAGAGGGAAGTTTGACTGTTTACCAAAGCTTTGTTCAACACGTGCACACCTCAGACTTCTAAAGGAGAACTGTGACACCATCAGCACAGCAGTTATTTATTCATTTACAGACATCAGCGGGCGACACTTCAACACGTCAGGCACTTCTATGAAATCTGTCCTTGGTTTAAAGTCAAACTGCTGAACCTGATGTGAGGAGTTTAGGCCAATTCAAGGTTTTTACTGTTTCTTTATTTAACAAAGTTTAGACCACTTCAGAGCATCAGCCTGAGACCAGCAGGGCACAAACTGAGACATCACCCGGAGTTCAGTAGAGCTACTGTCCGACTGAGGCCAGAAATAACAGCGCGGTGATTTCCCCTGTTCAGGAAAGTGACTCAGATTTACTTCCCCAGCTCTATGTGGCCTCATCCTTTGTGTTAATAACCCAGAGAAACAAGACTTTCAAAAAACATCCATTTTGTGAATTTAGTATTTTTTAATTTTAAGAAATAATCATCAGCCTGAACTTTAATCTAGGTTTTAAAGCAGCCTCGTGCAGATTTCGGCCCTTCCCACGTGTCAGAAAGTATTCTGTCGCTGCAGTTGTTTAAATAAAGTTGGTTTAAACAAACTACCATGGCAACAAGCTGAACCAAAGTTAACGTCCCGCTAAAGTGCCGCC
This sequence comes from Maylandia zebra, assembly GCF_041146795.1. NCBI lineage: Eukaryota > Metazoa > Chordata > Actinopteri > Cichliformes > Cichlidae > Maylandia > Maylandia zebra. Next base: position 33,483,335 of record NC_135176.1, on the reverse strand, counting down.
TTCTTTTCTACTCACGTCTACTGACGTTTACTCCACATTAAAGAGGAAAACGCAGAGCGAACGGTAAAGACGGACTGATTTAAGGTGGGCTGATTTAAGGTGGATTTCAACTCCAGACCACATCGAGTACCTACAGCGAGTCTGCAGAGAAATGGCGTGCTGCTGAGTACAATAAAGAATAAATGGTCGGTTGACTTTAATACACACAGTTGTTCAAGAGTTGGCTGAATGCGGAGCTAGCAGAACAAACAGCTGGATGTTTTCAGAGACCGTTACCGCGGCCGACCTCGTCGCCATGTTCGGCTAGCAGCTAACTACATACATCGACAGCAAACATCTCAGTGTGAAAGTATTCTATATTCATAAAAACCTTGCTTATTTGTGCTTCAATAATTTCCACGATATCCTTGGCGAAGTTGATGTTTTCCTCGGCCAGGATGGTCAGCATGTTGATGTGCGGCTTGCTGTTAAACGTCAGGTCTTCGAGGGAGGACTGGTACTCCCGGCAGGCGTCTTCCCTCGCCGCGCTGTCGTCCATCTTTGAGCTGAGACACTCGGCCAAACCTAAGCGAGTCTTACCGAAACCATAACCACTGATCAGCAGGCAGTCCATGAACTCATACGGCTAACTGTTCGTCCCGGACTTGTTGAGAAATCACGCCGGTTCGGGGGTATATTTCAGCCGTCTTCTGTCGCAGTTCAGTGCCCTTTCAACGACCACAAGAAAATGGCGACTGTAACTGAAGGAAGTCTACGTCACGTTGAGGTTTTTATAACAGTCGTGATGTCAGTGCAGGGTCATTGGCTGGTTTCAGCCCGCCTTAACCTGGGTTTTCTTTGCGATTAGTTGGGGGAAATAACGGCCACACAAATGAGCCAATCAGAGTGAATTACCGTCAATCCCGATTACATAACGAAAAATGATTGCAACAGCTCTTACTCAACGACCAGGCCGCAGCACTACTCGCAAATAAACACGTTACTCATTAGAAACTATGTTCGCATATCGTAACACCAATAAATAAATATATATAGATATGTATATTTAAAAACTAAATTTAATCAATTCAAACAATTTTAATTCTACATTTTGATCGAACTGTGTCTTTGTAAAAGTCTTAAAAAGTGTGTGCTCATAAACATGGGAACTACGTACAGACAAGTACATCAGGAGAAAACAGAGTTTACACAATTATAACAAACTTATAAGTCAACGTCACCAGTTTGAACTGGGAGCAGCTCTGTGTGTAATGCCTGCAGGAACAGACAGGTTATTTGTTATATGCAGACGCAGCACTGGTTCATCTCTGCAGTTAGGAATCATTCAAGCATGAAAAAGTCACCTAAGAGTTAAGAGGCGTAACCAACACCAAAGAGCTACCTCATCAGGCCAGAACGTGTGTTTCACCCAGACGTCCTGTAAGTTTCAATGAGGCCTTGAGAACACATGAAAAGGGAAAGGCTGAGCTGAGGGTTCCCAACTCTCTGAATGCTACTCATGGCAGTTTGCATAGTAACGACTATGAAACTGAGCTCACTGTTCAGGCTCATCTGAATCTGCTGAAAAGATCACTGTGGTCTGTCGGCGCCGCAGCCAGAGCGCCGCTGAGCCGGCCTTACCTTAACTTCATCAAATTCAATCATATCAAACATCCTTGAAAGAGTCAAACAGCTAACAGATCATCTGCAGAGGTTTATTTGAAGAGTTTCAGTCAGGTTTCAGAGCTCAGCACAGCACAGAAACAGCTTTAGTGAAGGTTACAATGATCTTCTTATGGCCTCTGACAGTGGACTCATCTCTGTGCTTGTCCTGCTAGACCTCAGTGCAGCGTTCGATACTGTCGACCATAATATCCTATTAGAGCGATTAGAACAAGCTGTAGGTGTTACAGGTACTGCACTGCTGGAGATTCCCATGATGCACTGAGTGTTTCTTGGTGTGGTAATACACCTTTCTGCATTTAATCGTTAGTAATTATTAATCTCTGGCTCTCTTCTGCAGCACGTCTTTGTCCCATCGTCCAACTTCTGCCAGAGGTTTTTCCATCCGGCTGTCGCTACAGTGACAGCTCAGGGGTCTTTACCTGACATTATAAAGCACTTTGACACAACTGTGAGCTGAAGTGTTTTCTGCTGGACATTTGTCATTTTAATTTGCAATGTTTTCGTTTTTTCCTGTGAACATGATCCTCTCTGAGGGTCACGTGTTCGATTCGTACACCTGACAGAAGCGTCGCATTTATCCAGGCAGCAGCTCCAACAGCGAGAAACACACACGTCTGCAGACTTTTTAAAATAACTCAACTGTTTAAATTAAGGATTAAAATTTGCATTATGGAGGGGTGTGGCCTCTTTAGCTGACAGGTGGATGGTGACGCACAATTCTGACCTGGAGCCTGATAATATGGCTGCTGAGGTTAATCGCACCAACACGTCTGAGGAAGATGGTTTTATATTTGGCTGTTCCTGAGCATCTGTGTGTCTGCGTCCAGCGCAGAGGCCACGCCTCAATGAGCTCACAACCCCTCCCTGGTTGTTGGAACACCCGCCTGAAAAGCACACCTGTGTTGTGCAGGTATCTGTGGTCAGGGTTACAGGAAGAAGACTCGACACGTGTGGAATAAAACATCAGCCGGTACTTTAATAATGATCTCATCTCAGGAGCAGCAGTGTGGTGTCACCTGCACGTGGACCCAAAGGTTTCATTTAAAAACAACACATCATGTGACGTCACAGGAACAGTCGATGGACTCGCACTCGCACACACATCCGGGTCATCAACAAGGTGTTTAGAAGAAAAAAATAATAATAAAGAGACAAAAAGTAGGAAAATGTCCCACAGCGGACGCCCCAGTCCTGCCAGCGCTAACACCACGCCTACACCACACGCTGGAGGCGGAGTCACTTCACTGTCTGAGCTGCAGTCATACGGGGAAAAGCTGAGGAATGGTGGCGAGCGAGAATGGTGACAAGAAGAGCAGCAGCAGGTGAGCGGAGAGTTTCCCATGATGCTTTGCCACATCCTGACAGAACACCACAGGCAGGAGGAGAGGAGGCCGCGGGAACCAAAGCTTCGCCCTCTGCTCATAATTAGCACCGAACTTCGCAGGACTTCCTCTGAAATGTCCTCAGATCCACAGCCGAGTGAACAAACTCCGGAACGCCGAGGCAGGAAATGACCTCACAACCCGACTGACCCCTCAGTACTGGGCGATACGACTTCAGGGGACGGATCGCTTCCTTTGGCTCTATTCTGCCTCACCTGCAGCAGGTGATTAGAGGCCACGCCCCCAAACAACTGTCACTGATCTGGATGATAAAGTGACAATTTGCAACTTCACCTCGCTTCAGACAGGAAGTGAGGAGGGCGCACACTGCAGGAAGTTGAAATTAAAGGTGGGCGGAGCTTCAGGGAGCAGTCGAGGTGGACTGCGGCTCCCTGGAGAAGTTTTATGAAATGTTTCTGTTGATATTTACGAGTCATTATTTCAGGTGTTTTCAAAGGGAGAAGCTCGCCGCCCGGCCCCGTTCCCCAACTCACCCGGGTCGTCCATCAGAGAAAATACTGCTCCGCCCCCTCCTCCTCGTGTGGTTCAGGCGTCGGACTCGTCGCTGCTGTCGCGGCTGATCTCGATCTGCAGCGAGGGCAGGTTGTCCAGCCGACTCTTCTTCATCTTGTGGGTGAGACGCTCCTGCTTCTGTTTGATCATGGCGCCCCACATCCTCTGCAGCGTCGAGTCGTCCTCCTCGTCCCCGCGCCTGTCGTCCTCCTCCTCCTTGTCCCCCTCTCCGTCACCACGCCTCCTCTCGCTTCTACTGCTGCCACCGCCATCCCGGCCCGATGAGGAAGAGGAGAACAGCCCCGCCGAGCGGCCGCTTGACCTGTCGTGACGTCTGGCGGCAGCGCTGCTGCCGTCGTCGTCGCTGGAGCCGAGTCTGCTCCACAGCCCGCCTGCAGACGAGAGAGAGCGTTACAAACGCCACACAGCAAAGAAAGAAGACGACAGAGGTTGGCGTCGCCTCCGTACCCGTCTTCCTGTCTGTGGATGAGTTTGAGCAGTGGCCTCTGCTGTCCTGACTGGCCACGCCCAGTCTGCGATGCACATCTCTGGCTAGGGGAGTGTCTCTCGGGGACAGCGGTGAGGGGGAGCGGCGTCTGTCTGGAGAGTAGCGTCTTTTCCCGAGCCGCTGCCGTACGTCTGCGGAGAGCGTCAGAGTCAGAGGCCCGCCTCACGGCAGCACAGCAAGCACTGGGATTTAAACCGCTCACCTGTCTTCCCGCCGCTGACCACCGGAGGGGGCTGGCTGTGCTGAGAGTGGCCCTGCCGCTTCTCCTCCAGCAGCTGCCGCACGTCCGTCACCTTAGAGGGCGACGAGGCTTTGGTCCTGCTCTGTGATCCCGACGTTCCGATCCTGTTCCTGAACGGTGCGACACAGGCAGAGTTAAACGCAAAGCAAACGTGTGTGAGCGCGGCGGCGAAACATTCCTGCAGGTTTAATGATCAGAGCAGAAGAAAATCTTTCGTGCATTCACTAGCTGTGTCCCACAACCTAGGCTGCATCCTCCTGAGGCCGCATTTGTAGGCCGATTACATCACAGCAACGCGGCGTAGACTCCTCCAAATATATCCCAAAATGCCTCCTCCATTTCCCCGAATTTGAAGGATGGGTCGGGTAGGTCCTTTACTGCAACTAAGTTTTAATATTACTCTTATTATTCTTTCTGGGTCACAAAATAAACTTTTAACATATGTCCAGGCGAGAATGTGGCTGTGCAAACCTCAAATATCTGCTCGGTTTATCAAGACACCACATATTTGCAAAAGTGCTTCGACGTTTTCGGAGACATCTGTTACCCACCAGCGAGCCGGGGCGAGAACCGCAAACTCCCGGCACATCGTTTTCAGATAAGATAAAGAGACAAAGAAGAAGTTTATTGTCATTGTAGTTATACAACAAAATTTGTTTGGTAGCTCACAGCAGCAATAAAACAAGAAGCAGCACAGTAATAAATAACCATAGTAAAAGTATAAGATATAAAGTAAAAGGAAGGAACTTAGCACAGTAAATAAAGAAAACATAACAGTATTTACACCAGACACTTTACAGACCACCGCGGTCTTTCGCTACTCAGTTTAAATGTAATATATAAGTTACTTAGACAATGATAGTCGACTAGTCAGCGATTATTTTTGCGATTAGTCACTAATCAGATCATCATCCATACAGCTTATTGCACCAGCAGCATCTGCTCTTATATAACTATCATTAGCTTACAGCTTTAAGTGTTTCAGGTGCTAACTAAAAATAAAGACAAGATGATAGTTTATTAAATTTTAATGAAATTTGCAGATTGTTTCGGTGAAGTTTAATAAACTCCTTGCTATCTAAAATATAACAGGACACTGGAGTATATTCTCGATCATCTCACACTTCTGATAATCAGCTGTCTGCTTGAGGTTTATTCAGCTGTGTAAAAACTATAACTTTAATCTCAGACAAACTGATTTACTCAGGAACAAATAAAACACTGAAAAAAGCCAAACAACATGTTTAAGTTATCTAAGTGACTCATATATCATGTTTAACCTGAGTAGTGAAAGACGGCGGTGGGTTTGAAAACGATCTGCCGGGAGTCCGGTGTTCTCACGGCTCTAGTGAGCCTAGCCCCCGGCTAACTATCGAGCTAGTGGGTAACAGACGTCTCCGAAAACGTTGGAGTGCTTTTGAAAATATGTGGTGTCCTGATAAACTGAGCAGATATTTGAGGTTTACACAGCTACATTCTCGCCTGAAAATATGTTAAACGTTTATTTTGTGACCCAGAAAGAATAATAAGAGTAATATTAAAACTAACTAGCTGCCGCCATTGTTGGAAACTGCGCTGGGCTGCGCTATGAATTCTGGGACACAGCTTCTTCTTCTTCAGGGTTTAACGGCAGCTGGCATCCTTGTACATGCAGTGCTGCCATCTTCTGTTTCAGTCCGTTATTACACTCTTAAATCCTGCTACTTATTCCTGCGTCTTTTGTGATCTTACAAAGCTTCAAACGACGCGTCGACTATTAAATCAGTCGTCGACGGTTTTGATAGTCGACTAATCGTGGCGGCCCTATTAGACAACCTAAAAATGTTATTGTTTGGCTTTTTGTTTTATTTGTTCGTGAGTAAATCGGTTTGGCTCAGATTAAAGTTATTAGATAAAATAAAACTTTATTAATCCCCCGGGTGGTTTTCACACAGCTGAATAAACGTCAAACAGAAAACTGATTAAACAGATGGTCGAGTTTACTCCAGTGTCCTGTTACATTTTAGACAGCAAGGAGCAGACGGACGAGTTTATTAAACTCCACCGAGACAGCGCTGACGCAGATCTGAAGGCGAGACCGTCCAGTTTCAGAGCTGTTTACTTCCGGCCTTCTCGGTCCTCCGGAGGATGCAGCTTAGGTTTTGGGACACAGTAACTGTCAGTACTCACAGCAACAGCCTGGAGACTAAAGATCCGCCCACACAGGAAGTAGTATGTGGTAGTGGTTGTTTTACAGTTGCTGGTTGGTGACCAGCCAATCGTTCTCACTCGCTTCAAAGTTAAATAAAGTTTAACTCGGGATCCGCCCACTTCCCACCATCATCACCCAAAACTGCAGAATGCCTGATTTTTCTATGATGTCACTTCCTGTGAGGCCGCCCACTCAGACGTAAAAACAAGGTTCTGGTATTTGAAGGAAGCAGGAACACTGCGGCACCCCTGATTTTCAAAATAAAAGCTGTGAGCAAACATGATGGCTCTTTCCATTTTAATTTAATGCTCAGCCTCACTGAGAGGCGTGCACACACACACAGACACACACACTCAGTCTGCAGCATGTCTTTTGTAACCAACCAATCACAGCAGATGGCCCCTCCCTGAGCCTGGTTCTGCCGGACGTTTCTTCCTGTTAAAAGGGAGTTTTTCCTTCCCACTGTCGCCAAAGTGCTGCTCATAGGGGGTCATATGATTGTTGGGCTTTTCTCTGTATGTATTATTGTAGGAGCGCCTTGAGGCGACTGTTGTTGTAAAAATAAAACTGAATAGAAAATAACACACACACACACACACACACACACACACACACACACACACACACACACACACACACACACACACACACAGGTGAGCGACTCTGACCGGATGCTCTTCAGGTGCGTCTCCAGCTCGTCGGCATACATCGTCATCTTCTTGCTCTTCTTCGGCGACGGCGTGGAGATCATCTTCAGCTCCAGGTCGTAGTCCATCTCGTCCGACTCGGACCACGGAGACGGAGAGCGGTCCGTCTGGCTGTGGAGCCCCGCCCCCAGTGAGCGTGAGCCACCGCCCCTGTCCCCCCTCTCCCTGTACTCCACCACCCTGTCGTCAGAGTCCATGTCCTCGTCGCCGTCTTCTTCCTCCTCCTCCTCCTCCTCTTCTTCCTTGATGGGCTCCTCGGGCAGGTTGACGAGATCCGCTGAAAGCACAGAAGTCATGAAAACGTTAGCATGAAGCAGAAGAAAACCACATTTAGGGCTCTAGAGACCAATCGTTTCAATGGTGCGACTAAGAAAAACAGCTGTTCCAGTAAAAAAGAAAAAAAAGTCTCAGCAACTCTCAAAGTCTCCGTGTGGTCAACAACTAACACATGCCCCTATTGTGTGTCCCAATCAGTGAACGTCAGGGGCGGGACCTCTGTGATTGGCTGTGGTTCTAAAGTGCAGGTGGACAGAGGGAGGCGAGGAGCTGAATAAAGCCATATCGAGTCATTAAATCCTGAATCGACTTTTAAATGTATTTTGTCAGAAACGCCGAAATCTCAGGTTAAAGCTCACAAAACTATTTCAACAAACGGTAAATAAGAGCAGATACACAAACTCCACACAAACACAGAGCTGTCGGCTTTCTCATCGTACACGGACACGCCGTCGGGCCCGCTCTGTGTTTACGTCTTTTTTGCGCCGATACTGAGCTGCAGGTTTTGTTTCTCTCCGACCAAAACTCACTGAACCAGCAGCAAAAGAAGCAGCAAACTACGCTTCAGATTTGATCAACATCGTCATTAATTCACTCTGACTTTTGCTGTTTTGCTTCCAGCACGATCAAAAGCACACTTCCTGCACAGCTCTCTCTCTGATCTCAGTTTTCTGCATTATTCATTCACCCATCAGTCTGCTCCTCGGACAAGAAAGCCTCATTTCTGCTGTTCAACACTGAAGAAATGTAAACGTTTTAAAATGATGCAAAACTGCAGAACATTTTAAGTTTCTCTGCTATAAAATCCAGGCCAGAAAAATCTGCTTCATGTTTTTCTGTTTTATCCTCTGCTGTGATGCTCAAGTCTCACAGTATCAGTCCTGATAAATGATCAGAATTACAATATTTCTGACTGTGAGACAAAACTGAATCCAGTCGAGTAGTGATGGTACCCAGCCCGGGTGAGCAGCGTAGGCCTGACAGAGTGGATGAAGCTGTGGGTAACAAGAGAAGATGAAAAGAACGACTGATAACATTTTTGTTAAGTTAAGGCCTGATCCGTCTGA
>NC_135176.1:33452285-33469785 GCF_041146795.1 Maylandia zebra | reverse complement strand
TTTAATTGTTTTATAACAGATACTCAGACACACAAATACACAAATAAACACAGAGAAGAACAACTAACAACTAATTATTTGTTAGTTTTTTGTTCTTTCACAAAAGGACAATCAACCTTTTTCAATGCTTTGAACCAGCATCTGGCTCTGAGGCTCCAGCTGTGCATGAACACGACATGCACAGTAGTTTGTAGCTGCAGACAAAAATGACTTCTGCAGCTGAAGCGTGTCTTCAGTAAAAAAATACAAAAGTAAAAACCCACTGAGACGAAAAATAATCCGCTTTAATGTTGGGAGAGAATGACACGACAAAAACAACAATAAACACTGAAAGAAGCTGATTTTTATTTGTGAAATGTTCAGTTTTACAGATTCATGCTTTACATCACACACACACACACACACACACACACACACACACGCACGCACACACACACACTTTATGACATCAGAAACACATGCAGACATCTTTGTGTTCATGCTGCATCATCGTCCCTCTTTTAAAACAAACCACAGCTTTTATTTTGAAAACCTGAACTCCTGTAGCTGCGCAGCTTCCAGTGGAGTGAGTGACCTCGAGACTCGACGTAATTGGTGCGATTGTCCCTCAGAGAGGGAGCCCAAAGCTTCTTCTTCTCCCTGACCTCCAGCAGCTCCACCTCTGACTCACCTGCAGCACCGCCCACCTGAGCCCCGTCGCTCAGCCGCTGTGTGCCGCAGCAGTCTAAAAAAGGTTCAGGTGGAGCTCACGACGTGACAGTGTGCGTGGAGAACGGCAGCGTCTGTCTGAATCTGAACCCGCAGCCACGTGTTATTATTTGTTATTACAGTTTTTTCTGAATGCTTAAACCCTAACTGTGATTCCTGTAGCACAATCTCTAAAACTATTCAGACTTATAGCAAAACCACTCACTGAGTTTGCAAAACTAAAAGCACAAAAACTGCTTTGCACTCAGTTTGCAATTTTGTAACACACACTTTGCAAAACTGTAGGCACAATTCACTGCACAACACTCAATTACCAAATTTCCAACACACTCCTAGCAAAAGTATACACATGTATGGCTATCATTAACACTAATCTGCCAACTGTCTGGCACACTTTCACATGTGAAAACTTTAGATAATTAGTTCACTTTGCAATCAGCCTAAGCACTATAATACAGGTAAGCTGTGTGTGCGGAGTACAATGGAGGGAGCAGGAAGAGTGAGAAGTAGAGGAGGCCGAGGAAGAGGACGTGGAGGTGAAGAAGTAGGATGAAGAGGACGACAAGGAGGAGCAAGAGGAAGATGAGGAGGGGGGAGAGGAAGGGTAGGAAGAGTAAGAAATAGAATTGCTGATGACATCAGAGCTACAATAGTGGACCATGTCATCAACCGTGGAATGACCCTGAGGGTAGCTGGCCAACGGGTCCAGCCTAACTCGAGCCGCTACACTGTAGCAAGCACCATAAGGACATCTTGAAATGAGAATCGGTGAGTACAGTCACTTCGCACAAAGATTTGTAGCACTGCCATATGCCAATGAGAAACACACCAATACCATTGATGTAAAAATACTGAAATTGTTACTTTACAGAATTGCTAGATGACCAGATGCTGGGGCAGAGGAAGCATGTTCACTGCAGACCAAGTAACCCATATAGTCATTATGGCGGTTGCAAATAATCCTATACTTGGAAATAAACACTTGTGTTTGTTTTGATGTGTTTGAATAAACAGCAGTACTTGAAGTTTGGATCCCTCTATGCTTATGGATCTATGACAGAAGTATGAGCTCAAACTGACATAGCCTACCTTGTGCACAGAGAAAGCAAAAGCCAGATGTGTTTTGTATTCATACCATCAGTGTGCAGTTGGTGCATTGTGTGCTTAGTAGATGATGGCTTGTGTGTACTGTTTGATACGGAAACACCATTTTTACGAAGGTGTGAGGAGTTAATCCAGCTGTGTTTGCTTTTGCAAGAGAACTACAATGTTTTGATGATTGGGTGACAGGTTTTCTTATTTGTGTGAAGAGTTTTGCAAAATTAGCCAATAGTTACAAAAAATGTGCTTAAGCAATCAGAAAAAACTGTAAGAAGAATAAATCCCACAGACGCGCAGATCGAGCAGCTCCTCCTCCCCGTTCACGCGGTGGGCGTTCGTAACAAACGTAACATTTCTAATTACGAGCTTTACCGCAGTTTTTCTGTACTTGGATCTTTGTGATGTCACACAGCGTCTGTGTTGAGAAACCATCAGAGTCACAAACTTTAGGGTGATAAAGGCCTCGCGTCCACCGCAGGAGCTCTCCTCCAGGACCAGGCACCTTCGGGGGACCAGCACGCGCCGGTTGACAAAAAGACTAAACGGCACTGAGGACCAATCATCTCACAGGGAGACAGGGGGCGGGGCGTTACAGTTCTTGTGGTTGCCGCTGATACGAGTGAATCCCCAAACTTTGAGCTCCCGTGGTGTTTTTGTTTTTCTTGTTTTGGTTGAAATACTTGGAGAGAGGACGTCTCCCAGCTGGACGCGAGCACCTCAGCGGTGTTTGGGGAGAGGGGCATCAACCGCTGCCCCTCAGGGAAGCTTAGCTGCGGGTCCTGGTCCTTTGGGTGGAATCTCAGCCCCTCTCTGCAGCGCCCCCTGGTGTTTGGAGCTACTCATCATCAGTTTGTTTCCACGTAAACCAAACTGCTCATTAAAGTAAAGTTTTAAGAGCTGCTGCTGTTTCTGTGATAAATAAAGTTTCTACAGCTACATCTTACACTGAATGAAGCGCAAAACAGGAAGAGCTCTGCGTCGAGTTTGACCGTAGAACGGTTTAAAAAGGAGTTCAGTGTCCTGCGCACACATACGTTTATGTTCAGAAATGATTTTATGGTTTGTGCAGAAGATGAGAAGAAAAAAAACAGAAACAGGAGAGCTGCACTCGGGGTCCTCACAAAGACAGAAAGACAAGTATGTGTGTGTGGTGGTCCATCAGGAGACCCTCCTCTTCCTCCTCCTTCTGCTGTCTGTTTGAAGCTTCAGGCTTTTATTCTGGAAAGCAGCGAGAGAAAGAGGAGAACACATCACCGCCCAGAAAGTGTGAACATGAGCCAACAAAGACAGGAAGTAAAACATAGGATGCTACAGGAAGAACTAACTTTCAAAATAAAGCAGGAAGTAGACTCAGAAGCAGAACAGAGTGACAGAAGCAGCACTTTGAAAAATGGGATTGAAAAGCAGACTTCTGGGAAAGCACACACCTGTCAGCGCCGTCCTGTCAGCTCAGTGTCCCTGCTGCAGACGGAAGGAAGGTTTCACACTCAGTAATCAGATTACACAGAACATACTTGAAAAATCACACTGAACAAAAATTAAAAACAGCAGTGACGTCCTGAGAGTCGTGCAGCCCAATCAGCTGCATATCCAGGTAAACAGCGAGCGTGCTGATTGGCTGTCACACAGACTTACTGCGGCGGAGTGGCTCAGCTTGTCGAAGCGAAACTTCAGGTTGGATCTGGGCGAGTTCTTGTTTCTCAGCTCTGAGAGAGGAGAGAGCAAACGAGACGTGAGAACGGCTCCAGAACAGAAACGCTGGCGGTGAGCGGGCGTCGCACCTGTGGGGCTGCGGCACACGATGACCGGAGCTGAACTCTGACCTTCTACCGTCGCAGCCTGGACACGCACAGACACAGAGAGGACGCAGTGATGAGGGTCTGCGTTACAATGCAATAACACTGAGCTGAATGTAGCGCTGAGCGTGTTTTCTCACCAGGTGTGTGTCGTCAGCTGGGATGCTGAAGCTGCAGGTGCTGGATGTCGACCTGGAAATCTTACTGCTCTCCTTCTTCGTGTGAATCCTGCCCGTGAAAGTGAAAAAGTGATGAAGTTTTTTGTTTCGCAGTGAAAACTGAAACATCTGCTTCTTTCACTTGCTGCTGCTTCTGCTGCACACACCTGTCCCGCTGCCCCGCCTCTGGAGAGCTAGGATTGGACGGCAGCTCTGGCCTCACCTCCAGCATCGGGTTGCAGCCGTCGAAGCTCCTCTGCTCACCGAGGAGGCTGAGGAGGCGTATCAGAGACAGGAGGAGGCGGGGTTAATGTCCTGGAGGCAGGTTAAAGCTGTTAGCTCAGCAGTACACAGCACACCTGTCGAGACCAGCTCTCCTGAAGGTGCACCCCCACCTGTGCAGCTGTGCTGACATGCACACTGGTGGGTTTGAACTTTACTGTCCAGGTAAACAAACTGAGAGGCACGTTGGGCAGCGTTACCTCCTCTGGCTGTGCTTCTCTGTTTGGCTGTCGACGCTCAGCAGGCGAGGAAAAAGTCCCGAGCGCCGCTTCACGGGAGACTTGACGTTACACTGCCAACGCAAAGAGTCCAGGTGTCAACGGCGGCCGCTCACAGACGAGCGGGGTTCAACCTGCTCCTTCAGTTACCTGCAGAACGACTCACCTCCACGTTCAGGTGTGCCAGACCCCCCCCACTCAAACTGGTGGGCAGTCCAACCCCGCCCCTCGACATGGTCTCCATGGAGACGCTCCTCCCTCGCATCGCCCTCTGAAATGGAAAAAGATTTGGCTTCTTCCTGCCCTTGCCTTTCAGAATAAAAGCTGTAGCTATCTCCACAGTATGACTGTGACTCTAATACAGAAAGCAGCTGTTTGCAACTTCAACAAAACCTTATCTCTGCTTTTACTGGCTATGAAATTCATGTTTTTCCTAATAAATATTTCTTTGTTGTTGTAAAAATGATTTTCTTACTAATTAAACATAATGTTGTGGATAAAGACTGCACGGCTTTAACTTCACTATCACTGAAAGTTGGATGGAAAAATGCACAAGTTCCATAAAGTAAATAAAAAAGAAATAAATTTACTTCATAATTCATTGATGAGGGAAAATATAACATGCTCTATATAACATGTCTATTACTGTGTCAAACACATTTACGTGGACCAAAAACTGGGAAATAAAACTGTAATAGTGACAGATCACGTGCTGAGGTAAGAGTCCGGCGTCACTGACAGTAGCTCCAGTCTAAAACACGCTGCTGACACACTAACATTCACATTACAGCTTTTACTGCTTGTAAAGTGGGACTACTTTCCTCGGTGGAGGTATGTGAGTTGGATTGGTTCTGGAGCGTCCCATAAAACCATCATTTCAAAGCAGGAGAAGAAGAAGACGACAGGAGGAAAGCTCAACATTCACCTTGATGGACTCCAGCAGTCCTCCGTGGGCCTGTCCGTTCTCCCCTCGGCCCTCCTCCTCCGGCCCTGACGTCAATCCCAGCATGCTCTGGGAGCGTCTCTGCAGCTCGTCGTGGAGGCTGTCCAGGAGGGCGGCGCGGGTTCGCTCCTGACGGAGACGCAAAGAATCATGAAACCCCTCATGTCCTCGCTGTGTTATTTCTCTAAAGTTCAGGAGGTGTCGCAGATCTTCTGCACAGGCGAGCAGCTTTTAGAGTGTCAGGCTTCTCTGCAACATCACTGACTTTATGTTTAATATGAATCATTTTTCTCTACTGTCACTTATAATCGAAACCAAAACAAATCACTCGAGCGTCCATCAAGTACGCTCGCAGTCTGAACAGTGCAGCGAAATGACAGACGCACTGCAGGAGTTTAGCTGCAACATAATTATTCCTTTGCTTCCTGTAGAAGCGGACGTGTTTCTCTTTATTCTGCTGGTCCTGCCTTCATGTGTTTGTAGGTTCATATAAATACAAGGAACTAACGCCCGGTAATTAAATACTTCCTGTCACATCATGAGCTCAGTACTGAAATCTGTTACTGTGATTGCATCACTGCGTCTGTCTTATTAGACACACGGTGTGGTTGTGACTCTGGGGGACGGCCTGCAGCTCTTTCTACCTCGAGTCGGGCGAAGCGGTCGCTCTTGTAGCAGGCCAGCTCTGCGTTGATGAGTTTGGTGAGAAGAAACTCTCTGAACTCTGGACCCTGAAGTACAAAACGCAGCAGACTTAACCACAGCTCTCAGATCAGCCTCACGTTCCTATGAAACGTCCGACAGCCTCACCTTTTTAAAGACAGGGGCGGGGAGGGGCGGGCCAAAGGGCGGGACGTCCTCTCGCGCTGTGACGGAAACCTGTCAGTCAGAACAGCTGTTGTAACTGGTGGAGTGAAACAGGCAGATCTGTGTCTGATCCCCACCCACGCAAACCCACCCAGCTATGAGCAATAATAGAGACGCTTCCTCTCCTCAGTAAGAGAAGGAGGAGCCTCTGGTGTGAGGCTTCATCTCCGTTGTTGTCATGTTTCAGAGGCTGATAGAGAGATCTTCAGCCACCACGAGGATTTGGGTTTGTTTCTGTGAATTCAGATTAAAGCTCGTCTTTGATTCCCAGATTAAACTGCATCTGATGCCATGAACCTCACAGACGACAGAGTCAAATCTATAAAAAACCTCCATCATGGAGAAAAGGAAGCCGGCGTCTACCTTGTAGGAGGTGGTCTCAGAGCACGGCTCCTCCGCCTGCACCACGATGAAGGCGTGGAGGAAGTTGGAGGCGATCATGTCGGGGACAAAAGGGGTGGCCTCTTCTTGAAAAACCAGCGCCACGATGTCATTTCCGATGTGCCGTTTCCTCTGCAGCTGAAGGACAGAGTGATGCTGTTACGTGCAGTCGTGACGGCTCATAAAGTTTATGAAGCACAGCAACAACTTCAAAGTGCTTCTGTCACACTGTTACAAGACAAACTGTCAGTCAGTGAACAACAGTCTGACTGAACACGCTGTGTTTGGATGCAAGCAGGTGCAAACACTGAAGCATCAACAGCTGCAGTTCCTCTGACGTCCAGCAGAGGCTCTCGCAGTGAGTCGCTCACATGTTCAAACTTTACAGCAGCAACAAACACGTTTACAGGCTGATACTAAATAAATAAATAAAACCATTTTTGGTTCTAGATCATGTCCCTGTAGCTGCTAGCTTCACCTGTTTGTGCTGTTGGTGTAGACCAGTGTTGGTCAAGTTACTTGAAAAAAGTAATCAGTAACTAATTACTGATTACTTCCCCAAAAAAGTAATCCAGTTACTTTACTGATTACTTATTTTCAAAAGTAATTAATTACTTAGTTACTTAGTTACTTAGTTACTTTTTAAAAACACTATTTACAACCTGAAGAGGTGATAAAGCGATAGATCTTTTTAAAACTTGTTTTATTAGTTTTAATCTTTTAACTTTATGCATCAAGCAAAGATTTAATTATCTGCAACATTCTCTGACTGGAAGAAATTAGTTTAACATTTAAACCTATTTTCTGCACATTCCAGCACATAAAATAAAATATTTTTGTGTTTACACTCAGTCTTTCAAATAGATGCAAGTAAAACACAGCAGAAAATAAATAAAGTCAAAGACTCAGCGGTCCTGTTGCTCTATTTTCACCTGTAAAGCAGGACTGCGGTAGGCGGAGGGTTACCCTGGTGCAGGTGTGCCGCGGTCAGTGGAAGAATCCGTGAGTTTCTCTGTGAGTTTCCCATTACGTCGTAGCTACTCGGTGCTTGTTGGAAGTTTAGGGGTTTTTCGCTGTAAAAAGAAGTTTTCTTCCCACGCACAGCGGACACTAATGTTTTTGTCACTTTTTATGGAATCAAACTCAAAGTAAGGTCAGTACTTCCACGCTTTAAACGCTGCACGCTCATACTCTCTCTGCACTCGATATATGATCCATTGTTGATCTGCACACAGCTGTTGTCACGAACGGCGCACTCGCTTACGTCACTGTCATGAGACACTCGCAAAAAAAATCACGGTTTTAGTAACGCAGTAACGCAGCGTTCCTACAGGAAAGTAACGGTAATCTAATTACCGCTTTTGCAATAGTAATCCCTTACTTTACTCGTTACTTGAAAAAAGTAATCAGATTACAGTAACGCGTTACTGCCCATCTCTGGTGTAGACTGAGATGCTGTGATTGTGCAGACACAGGGTCACGTGATGACGAGCATCCCTTCCTGCTGCAGGCGTCTGCTTCACACGGAGCCAGCCTGCCAAACCGTCTGCTGCTGCTGCTGAGTCGCAGCCCGTCCTCCTGTTTCACGCTGACTCATTCTGTGTTTTGTTTCTCTGTCACGCCATCTTCATGCCGCCTACCTGCTGGGCGTCTCCCTCGGTGAAGGGCAGTTTGGTGGACACGTGGAACATGATCTCCTGCTGCCGGTGGACCGTGTAGATGGACTGAGACCCCGTCTGACCGTGAGACACATCCAGACCCCCCCGAAACCTGCACAGAGGAAAAGGGCACCACTCAGTCTGCAGGTGACCTGCTCTGAGGTTAACGAAAGCTATTTAGAGTTTGGAGTAAATAAATGCGATTCAGAGTGAATCAGCCATCTGTGCTCATGGAGGAGCTGGCTTCCCTCCTGATTTATTTTGGTTTGTGTGCTGATTGTTCTTTAAGAAGCTTAATCTCTGTGTGTGATGGAGCAAAGCTGGAAACACGTAACACGCAGAATGAAACAGGCGTTTAACTGAACCTTAATCTAAACAGGTCCAGTAACAAACACTCAGGGCCAGTAAATGTTTTGTTTCACTGCAGACAAACAATGAAATGTCAACACACACTGTTTAATGTGATGTCTTTGTTGTGTGTGTAAATTGGGGGGGTCCTATTCCTCTGCGGGGCAACCTGCATATGGCCAATAAAACATTCATTCAATTCAATTCAATTCAATTCAATTCAATTAATATTCTGAGTAATAAATAAACTTTGAGTCTCGGGCTGTCTCAGGTTATTTTTTATGGGTCACTGATTACAGACCGTTTTCATTGCTCTGTGTGTTTGATTTGTCCGTCAGTCCGTGCTGGACTAAACTGTGGCACAGCTACAAAATTTACTCCGAGAGATCCGAGAAAATCCCATGGTTGTCTAATAGGGCTGCCACGATTAGTCGACTAGTCACGATTACGTCGACTATCAAAATCGTCGACGACTGGTTTAATAGTCGACGCGTCGTTTGAAGCTTTGTAAGATCCCAAAAGACGCAGGAATAAGTAGCAGGATTTAAGAGTGTAATAACGGACTGAAACAGAAGATGGCAGCACTGCATGTACAAGGATGCCAGCTGCCGTTAAACCCTGAAGAAGAAGAAGAAGAAGCTGTGTCCCAGAATTCATAGCGCGGCCCAGCTCAGTTTCCAACAATGGCGGCAGCTAGTTAGTTTTAATATTACTCTTATTATTCTTTCTGGGTCACAAAATAAACATTTAACATATTTTCAGGCGAGAATGTAGCTGTGTAAACCTCAAATATCTGCTCAGTTTATCAGGACACCGCATATTTTCAAAAGCACTCCAACGTTTTCGGAGACGTCTGTTACCCACTAGCTCGATAGCGAGCCGGGGGCTAGGTCACTAGAGCCGTGAGAACACCGGACTCCCGGCTAATCGTTTTCAAACCCACCGCCGTCTTTCAGTACTCAGGTTAAACATGATATATGAGTCACTTAGAGAACTTAAAAATGTAATTCTTTGGCTTTTTTTAGTATTTTATTTGTTCCTGAGTAAATCTGTTTGGCTGAGATTAAAGTTATAGTTTTTACACAGCTGAATAAACGTCAAGCAGACAGCTGATTATCAGAAGTGTGAGATGCTCCAGAGTTTACTCCAGTGTCCTGTTATATTTTAGATAGCAAGGAGTTTATTAAACTTCACCGAAACAATCTGCAAATGTCATTAACATTTAATAAACTATCATCTTGTCTTTATTTTTAGTTAGCACAGACCTGAAACAGTTAAAGCTGTAAGCTAATGATAGTTATATAAGAGCAGATGCTGCTGGTGCAATAAGCTGTACGTTTTACGTCCAATGGATGATGATCTGATTAGTCGACTATCAAAATAATCGTTTGTGGCAGCCCTAGTTGCTACTAAAGGATCTGCTTTGGTATCAACTGACATGTTACTGATAGAAATAACTGATTAAACGTGATGATTTGCAGTTTTGTCTCGTCTCTCACCCTTTGAAGTCCTGCAGATCCACTGTGTCTCCCAGCAGCTGCAGGAACTCTGTGAAAGCCGGCGTTTCCTCGTTGTTCCTGAACAGCTCCTCCTCAGACACCTGAGGGACAGGTGACATGTCAGCTACGACCGATACACTCATCACAGAAGGTGAACTACTCTCAGATGTGAAGTGCTTATTAATGATGCCAAAGAACAAAAGACGGACTACACTGAGATTATTATTTTAAAAATAATGTTGGCTAATGTGTTTTTCATAGTTTGAAAACATTTGCTGAAACAGGTTTTACAGCAGACGAAGTGCTGATATAATCAGCAGGATCAATAACATCAACCAGG
Organism: Maylandia zebra; assembly: GCF_041146795.1. Classification (NCBI taxonomy): domain Eukaryota; kingdom Metazoa; phylum Chordata; class Actinopteri; order Cichliformes; family Cichlidae; genus Maylandia; species Maylandia zebra. Next base: position 33,459,486 of record NC_135176.1, on the reverse strand, counting down.
CCGTACCAGTGACCCAGCACTCCAAAACAAAATACTGGAACACAATACAAATTCTTTCACAAGGCAACGCTAAGAATGAGCGAACATCTTTATGAGCTTCTTGGGTTGGTCTGCAGTGTCCTCTGGAGTGCTTACAGCTTATATATATTTGGTCATACCATGTAAAATCACCCAGGACCTCTAAATCAGCTCATTTCGTCCATACGATAGTTGCAGCGTATTTAGTAAAACCCGTGGAAAACAGTAACAGCTAATGGAGTGCACTGATCACTAACATCAACAAACCTACGTGCTTCGGTTAGAAATCAGTCCACTAGTGGGAATAAAGAAGGAAGATGGAAACAAAAACACCGAGTGGACACAAAGCGTGAGCAGGTGGTGAGGTACCTGACCAAATCTCTGGTAAATGACTCCAAACTTGTAGGTGTTGTTCACCTCATGCTCATCATAGTTCACTATTAGCTGAGATGCCTGCAGACAAAGACAGACGTGCATCATCTCCTCTGACACGGAACAGAAACCCAGGTGTGCTGACGGTGTGGGAGCCTACCTTTGGGTACAGGACGGGACTGAACCGTAGACCTGCCGCTTCGTCGCACAGCAGCTTCGCAATGACAAACATCGAGGTTACAGTTAGAACGACGCTGAGCCTTCAAAAGTCTCAGCCTCTACCAAAGTGGGTGAGTTCAACCATAGAGGACATCATGGACCCACTTGGGCTCGAACTCGGTACAGCATGTAAAGCAGCTGTGATGACCGCTACACTATGGAACCAGTCTGAGATGCTGGTGCTTACCTTGGCCAGCTCTGGTACACTTGGGATGTCCGGCAGCTCTGCCAGAGATAATCTGTGGTAGACGCTTTTCACCCGAGATCTAATGAAACAGGAGAGACGCACCAGAAACCAAAACTTAACTCCAAGAATAAGTAACTAAATACTAGTTCTGTCCTCACACTGACTCATTGACAGTTTGTGACACAGACTTGTGTGAACACAGGCACTCGAAACCACAAAACACAAATATTTGCTCACAAGAAAACGTGAGGAGGAGCAGTCCGATCCACAGCTGGAATAATCTCTCAGGCTCAACTGAGTCACACCTGGACACCAGGTAGCGATAAAGGTTTGACCCACGTGTGGATCACATCTGCAGTTTTCTTTGGACCATAATCGGCCTTGACCGAGGGAGATGACTCAAGTCTTGCTCCCTCTACTCAGCCAGAGCTCCACCACATCTGGGCCAGATGTCAGGTGTATCGTAATATCTGGATAACACCTGGCCTACCGAACACCTGCCATGAGCCGACTCAAGTAGGGCGAGATATTTGTAGTAGCTTACATGAGCCATCAGTGCCAAAAGTCGAGATCCTGACATGTTTATGAGCCCCACCCTATCACCTGCCTCCTGTGTGACCTTAATGACCCAAAGAGCTTCCTTTGACTCGAGCACTTTAGATCTTAGAGAGCAGTCCTGAAGACTCAAGAGGAGAGGTGGCTGACTTTGTGAAGGGTGCATTAACAAAGAACTATTTCAACGTGAAATCTTAATTAAATTGAACTCGAGGTGGTTGGCCATCGGTCCCAGCTGCCTGCTCATACAGACTTCAGTCGGCTGCTGTTCTTCTTCGGGTAGTGTGGTCAATTTATAGAAGATCTGCTCCACACGGGATCTGACTCATCTGAGAGCAGCAGCCTTGTAGGTGGACTGAGTCAAACTCTGGTTTTAGAACCTGATTATTTTAGCTCACACTGAGCTCATTTGGGCTTTTATCAGCTCATGTTCATCATCAGAGAGCTTAAACTCAGAGGACAGAGCTGTTTGGGGTAAACACACCGGTCATGGCCGCCATGATGATCTCTGTTCCCTTTTCATTTTGTCTGTGTGAGATTATTTCCTGTTTAATTTTGAAGGTTCCTTTCATTTGTTCTTTTCCCATCCACCATGGACTCAAACATTGATTGTGACGGCTGGCTCTTGGCGAAGGCGGTTGTACTTTTCTCCTCTCCTCCTCTCCCTTATCTTCCCTGCTTAGCCTCTTGTGTCCTTGTCTTGTCTCGTTTGTATTACTTTCCCTGGAACAGTCTCTCACAGTCTGTTTCTAAAACCTAAAGAGAATTATGGATTTGATCAACTGGTCTCTGAATGCTATTGACACCCTTTTCTCAACGAGAAGTCTGGGCTCGGGTGAGCCTGAGTGCCCTGGAGGGACTTTCCCTGCCGGATACACGATGGACGGGTGGCAGAGGATCGTGTGCCTGGCGGGACTGTGGATCGAGGACGCTGAAGATATCTACCTATGAACCATGATAACAGGGTTCTGGCTGATCGGAGAATTAAGAAAGCGGAACCGGCTGTTCAAACCCCCCCAAGGCTGCCCGCTGGGATTGAAACGACGGGATGAGGTGCGGCTTCTCAACATGGGCTCACTGAGTGCAGCATGGTTAAGAGCTTGGAGAAGCTTACGGCTGCCGTCAACACTCAGAATAAGACCTCTGAGAGTACATTGGATCACATCTTGGAGCAGCTCACTGCGGTCGTGAGTTCTCAGAATCGGCTCTTTGAGCACAAGACTGACAACATCACGGAGCGTAAGTTTGATAACATCATGGAGAAGCTCGCGGCTCTCCAACGGGAGATTGAGAGACCAGTGTTGGACTGTAGAACTGCTTTGAAATTCTCATGAGCTGTTCGCACTAAAGTAAAAACCACCATCATAATGCGGCTATCCCTTCGGCGCCAGCTGTGGGCTCAAGGCTGGAGCCGAACAACAACACCCTGATAACGACTGTGTTGAGTCTGTTCTTCCCATTCCATGCAAGGCCACCTGGGTTGGCTGGCAGAGTGTTTACTTAGCCTGGCAGGGTGAAGGACACTGTCTCAGCTGAACTCTGGACACGCACACACACACACTGATAAGCACTCATCCCTCCTCCCTTTCCAAACGCCTTCGATGCTTGTTCCCTCCTGGAGGACACGGCGGGTCTGGGCCCAGACCCATTTCACTGCAGGGCAACTTGCATGTGATGAATAAAGTTCTGATTGATTGAACATTAGAAAGAAAGCAGGGTTTCCCATCTTTTCTTTACAGTCTGTAGTCCCTTGCCATGAAAGCCTGTCATGTTACCTGATGATGACGAGGAGGTGCTCGTGCTCCTTCTCCTGCTCGTGTCTCACAGACAGCAGCAGGTTTCCCACGCTGCTCGATGAGCACGAGAAGTTTAAATGCTCCTGACAACAAAAGAGAAGGACGTCAACCAATCAGGTGACAGCAAAGGATGAAGATGGATTTAATCAAACCTCACCCTGCCCAAGAAGTGCTTCCTGTACGCCCGAGCAGCCTCGTTGATCTCCTCCAGATGGTACCCATAATCCCCTGGGGCGGTCTCTTCCTCTTGTCTTCCTTCCTCCTCCACCTCCTCCTTCCCCCTGCTGGCTGCAGAGGGAGGAGGAGCATCAGGATCCTCGATCCAGTAGCCTCCAAACTCAGGTAGGATCACCTGAGGGTACGGCCCCCCCCTCTCCAACACCTGCAACACACATTCAGACAGGTGTGAAACAAAAGCACACACCTCACCCCTCAGCAGGCTTCCTGCAGCTGGCAAATCAGAGGAAAGTGAGAGTTTGAGTCATATGGAGGCGGTCCAGTGGAGAATCTAGTCTTTCCCCCCCCCCAAGATTGTTAGCTGCTGTCAGTATGAACAAAATGACTATAATAAAACTTTCCTCTCCTCTTATTGGCTGACGCACCCCTGATCTGACTTCCTGTTACGCCTCCTTTTTGAAAAAAACAATTAGCAGTAATGTTCAGCTTTGTGTTTTGAGCTGTGTTAACATCGGTCTCACCTCCTCGATCCTCGGATAAGGAATGTAGTCGTCCTGAAACAGAAAGACGGAGACGTCAAACATGTGTTGGACACACGAGGAATCAAAGCTGTCCTTTCATCACTGACTGACTTTACTTATGTAAATGTGCTGTTTTTATGTTTGAAGTCATGAACATAAAAAATATCCATGAGATGGACTTACAGTGAAAAAGCTTAAACATGAACACAGATGCATGAAGTGGAATGATGCAGACATGCAGGCGACCACAGGAGGGATGACGCTGAGCAGGACGTTTATTCAAAACAATCACTGAGACACAACGAGGAGCTCACAGCCTCAGCGTTCACCGCGGTCGACCACAGCCGCCATCACTGCACCCGGCTAGCTTTTGTTTTGTGCTGCCACTCCAGGAAACAAACCCGAGTGCAGCTAAGATAAACTCGTCAGCGTGTTTGTCACATGGTCCTCCTGCGTGTAACGCAGACGTGATCATCATCACACTGTAGAACCACCACAGCTAGCTGCTAGCATTAGCACTCCGCCCTTATTCCAACATGTGAAAACCACGCTGATCACGTCCATCTTTTATATACAGTCTGTAACAATCACAGTGGTCATTTCCATCTTTTAAGTACAGTTTGTTCTCAGCTGAGTCGGGTGATGAAACTTCGATCAGGCTCTCACACCTGCTGAAGGTTGGACTTCCCCAGGTTATCTTTATGAGCATGAATGAAATGAAGCCGTAAAAGTGAGCGCGGGTGGATATGAGGACAAACAGACAGATGGACAGACGTGCCTTCTGTCTCTGAGGGATTGTCTTCATCTCTGCAGCTTCTGGCACCTGCTGCAGCAGAGACGGGGAGAGAGACGTGATGAAGACTGTTTCACCCGAACACGTGAAGCTGTAAAACAGCTCACAGAGGTTCAGTCTGATTCATTAAAATAAGAAACAGCTCGCTAATATGGGAGGAAACAGTGTGTTTACATGGAACTACTTTCAGCTGCGGATTAATGCAGATTTGGTGGATTATATGTGCACTGATGGAGGAACATTTCAGCCACTGGTGGATTTTTAGAGCTTTTGTGAGGCTAACAGGATTAATGTGAAGCTTTGATAAAGACGAGCTTTAACCACACAAACATCAGCTGAAGAGTTTTTCTGACTCTGACAAACAAATTTCACAAAATTAAAGAAAAAGTAAACAAACAAAAAAAAAAGACAAATTTCTTTACTTCACAAAAAATATGTTAAAAATTAATTTCTGTTATTTAATAATTAGCAATGGTGTGTTAATGTTTTACATATCAGGACATAATAAAAATCTCTTTGATTATTTATTCAACCAAAACAGAACCAAAGTGAAGAAACACTGAGCTGTTGGGTAAACAGGAGCGTGATCGACTAAGAGGTTTGTAGCTCTGCAGCATTCAGGTGTGTTAACACAACGACACCTTTCACCTGAGGTCCCAACAGCTCCACCTCTATAGGCCTCAGTTAGCAGGTCAAAGGTCAAAGTTTGCAAAGCTACAGCTGATCAAAGACTTCTGGAACAAAGCGAGACCAAAGAGTTTGTTCAAAATCAAAAAACTAACACATGCAGCGGTGATGAACCAAAGTGTTCAGAGTCAGGGTGCGGACGTCTGTCCCACAGCTGGACCAAACTGGGTCATCAGCAGGTCACAGATCCACACACAGCCATGCACCTCTGTGCATGGCTGAATGAAACCTCAACGAGCTGAAGCAACGCTGTGAAGGCGAGTGGCCCACAGATCCTCCACAGTGGGAGACACACAGAAACCCTCGCTGCTGAAGGATTTATTGTGTTTAATAAATAAAGAGAGTGTTACGTGTTGCTGTTGTCTAGTTCAGAATCTGCTGATTCTCCGGTTGTTTTTACTTAAACCCTGCAGCTGTTTGTCATCAGTCACCGGGTGACTTATCTGAGGAAACAAGCAGGAAAAATCCAACTTATTTCCCTGTTCAGGGCTACGATGATGATGTGCGATGAGACGTAGAGGTGTAGGTGTAACAGGAGCACATCCAGAGAGAACAAGAAGCATGAAACAGGATAAAACATATAAAAGAAAGAAAGAAGGGGAAATAACACGCCTTAGATGTGTCACGTGTCCAGAGATATTACAAAGATCCAAAGTGACGGATGAAACGCCGCAGCGTCGTTGTGTCATGTTTGTACCTGATTTAAAGGCTGAAACCTGGTTTTGTTCTGCTGGAAGCTAAATGAATATTGCATGAAGCCTGTTGTTTGTCGGAGAAGCTGCTCCGGATAAGGAGAGAATTCATTTTGAAGAAAAGTCTTAAAAAACACACACACACACACACACACACACACACACACACACACACACACACACACACACACACACACACACACACACACACACACACACACACACACACTCTTACCTCCATCTTGTCCATCATGTCAAAGAAGTGAGCCGACTGCAGACACACAAACGGGGTCAAAGCTGTTTATTTGTGTCTGTTGGATCATTTACGCTTAAAAGTTCATTTCTGAGGATTTTTCTGGTTTATTTGAACCTGCTGAGGTTCCTGTTCAGCTCCATGTGGTCTGAATGACCTAACAGTTCATAAGTTTGTGGAAATATTGGCTCTGTACACCCCACAGTGGATCCATCCAGGTGTGACTGGCCTTCAGCTTTAATTTGAAGCATTTAATTAAAGTGTTGCATTGGCGGTTGAAGGCAGGCAGGTAAAACATCATCAGAGTGCTGAACTTGTTGCTGTTCACTGAAATTCCTCATATGACCTCCAAAGAGGGTAAAGAGATTAGCTCTTATCTGTCAGCACTCTTCCTGAGGGCTGTGTGTAACACTCCCACAGATGTGTCAGATCCATGCTGATGGAAAACAGCTTCACCCGTCTGACCAGGTCAGGAAGACTCAGGTCAGACAGAAGGTGCAAACCTCTGGTTACACTCAGGAACATCTGCACAGGTCTGAAAGATGAAACCAGGATGAAGCTGGAGCAGACTGATGAGGAGAAAAGATCCCATCATCTGTCTGTCGAGCCTGTACGGCTGCAGAGGGCTGGTGTTCCTGGGTGAAGCGGGCTGTAGCCTCTGCTCCGTCACACAGATGGAGGCTGAGAAGCTTCTCAGGAGTTTCTCACCATAAAGAAAAGAGCTGATCTCAGGTCAGCAGCTTTTCTGTGATTAAAGTGAGGCCCACCAACCCTCCAGCACAGCAGCTCTCACTGCCATCTTTAGACCTTTCGCTGCTCATCTCCACCCACTCCACCCTGCCTGCTCTGCCTTCTCTTTGGATGGCTGACCTCATCCACCTTCACTGTGGTGGTGCACAGAGGCAACATTACAAGGACCTGCTGTTGTGGT